>NC_092208.1:52438066-52445823 GCF_043381705.1 Parasteatoda tepidariorum
GCAGACTGATCCAAGTGGTCACCCACCCGCACACTGACCGCAGCCAGTGATGCTTGACTTCGGTGATCTGCTGGGAACCGTGTCTTAACGATCAGTCCACTGCGGGACATATTCATACCAAAGTTCATTTATTTATATTCAGTATTTTTTGAGATATTTGGGAAATTGTCTTCCATCTCTTAATTTTGTCCACCAGTGTACATCACACGTAAATTACCTGCACAATGTTCCTCTATTGTCATATAAAACAAAAATATGTACTATTTTTTACTGAAATTCTAGTATTTGTAAATTTCCCCTAGAGTTAGCATGTGCACCTGGTTTTACCGAATACCTCCTAGAAGAGAGGCCTCAGAACGGGGGTTACCATAAACAAGAAATCTGATTCTTTAGTAGTTCAAACGAAATGACATCGTTCGTAATTGCCCCCACTGCGCAGCTTAGTAGCATGAACGTAGTGGCATCTTTCCTATTTCCTCAAATGCGCAGCTTAGTAGCATGAACGTAGTGGCATCTTTCCTATTTCCTCAAATGCGCAGTTAGTGTTCGTTACGTCGGACAACTAAATAGATCCGTACTAAGGCTTTCTCGCTTCTAGGCGGTTTTGTTTTACCCCACTAATAGAGTAAAACTATATGGTTTAATTTTCTCCAGAAAAAATCATCTATAACAAAAAGTAGTACAGTGTCGAAAAACCAGGAGGAACTATTTGACTTTAAAATTTAACCGTAACTGTGACGTAACCGCAGTTTGCAAGTAAGCAGAAGTTAAATGATCGCCTCCGAGTTAAGAGGTTGAAATGTGCTGTTCCTTTTTCAAAATATTAATGTGGCGTTAAATCTTGTCCGTTACATTTTCGTTTAAATATTAAATGTTTTCAAAAAATGGACAGGAGTTAATTCCTTCAATGGCAGAACTTGTTCATTTTTAATAATAATATTTTTTTCCCCAAGAGAAGCGATCTTTTGAAGAGAAAGAAAAGCGGTCCGTCTTCTCCCCGAGAAATAGATACTTGAAGAAGCGTCAAAAGAAAATATCGGAAAGGTAATTTTACCTTTAATTAAGAAGTGAAATAAGTATTATTGAATTTATTGAGTATTTTACAACATGTATGACTTTTCTAGAATGATATGTTTTATTTTATATAACCGTCGTTGAACAACCGACCCAATTTTGAGGGTTTATGACTACTAATGTAACTCCGTAGCCTTGTAATTTTGAACTCAACCCTAAAGACAAGGGAACTCCTGGATCAAGTACAGGGAAAAATTTGCCTTCGTGGCGGACTTTTTGATGGAACTAACCCGCATCTGCGTTACACCGAGAGGAAAACCACGAAAACCTATCACGGTTAGCCTGACGGCAAGGGGACTCTAACTCATGATCCGTATACCTTAGACGATATTTTAAGTCAGCATTGTGGTCGGAGCGAGCCGGGTGCGGGATTCAAACCCGGTTCACCTCATTGGGAGGCGAGCGGCCTTGCGATCTATCCCCTGGACACAATTAAACAATAAATATCTTGGTTAAATCATTAAACAATGAATATCTTGGTTAAATCATTAAATAATGAATATCTTGGTTAAATCGTTAAACAATGAATATCTTGGTTAAATTATTAAACAATGAATATCTTAGTTAAATCAAATAGTTTCTAGGTAGAATCTTAGCTACCAGGTATTACCAAGCTTTCTCCTATTTATAATACATGTTCCATATTTAAGACCATAGAAGTGTATGGTGAGAATAATTGATAATGATGAGATGAACAGATTATTCAATTCATATATAAAGTATATTCTTTTTAAGAACTTTAATTTCTAACTGTCAAACTCTAAAATTAACTGAAAGCCAGAGACGCTTTGTAACCAGGGTATAGCATATTAAGAAAATTAATGAAGATAAAAACAAAGAAATTCGCACATTCTTTAAATTAAACTTGTAACAAATATTCCAAAATTTGTTTTTACAAAGAATTAATAGTGTTAGGTCTAGATTTTTGTTACGTGGTTGAACATTCTCTCAGAAGGTAGCATTGCTGTAAGAAATGGCCGTAACACTAGCATAAACTTGGCCAACACACAATAAGTCTTATGTTTTCCTTCTTGCTGATTTTACACCATTTTCTATCAACCCAATAAAAAAAATGAAAAATTCTATAACGCCTTCGCATTGCAAAAGCGCATAACTCAGCTCTTTGGAATAGCAAGAAACGAGTTTTAATAGTCTTTTCCTTAAAACTTCTACAATACAAAAAAAAAAAGAAGAAGAAAACTAACTATAAAAAATTTGGTGTTCGAAAAAGAAACTTTAAATATTATTTACTTTTACCAGAAATTTCCAGCAAAAATTTTTTTAAAAAAAAGCTATTAAAAAAGAATCAAGCAAAAGGGGGGTAAGAATTCAGCACAAGTACTAAAGAAGAACTAAGCAATCTATCAATTTATACCTAAAAGAACCTGTTAATTTATAGACTTAGTAGAAAAAGCCTGAGCAAAATACTTCGATGGCCTAAGGTTCTGGGAAAGAAAGCAACAGCAGAACACTTAAACCAAAAATCTAGTCTGAAGCTGCTGTCTCTAAATTGCTCAGTTAAATTTTCCTTATCTAGAGTGAATTCTTGTGGAATGGAACCAAAATCCAAGTATAATTCATTAATCTAGTTGTTCGTCTGTAAAGTACTTCTTAAACCACACAGATGCCATATATGCTCGGTAAAAAGTTGAAACAAATCATGTAATATTTATCTACTATGTTATACTGCTGTAATATAAACAGCAATCATTACCTTCATCATAACTTAACTTTACCACATCAACAGTTTATCCCCCGACTGCTAAAATCTTCTCCACAAGCTTCGACATATGCAATATATGCGTTACAGCTATGTAGAGACACATGCAACTTTCCTAATATGTGTCACAAATAAGCCGGTTTCGGGAGAATCAGCTCAGTAAAAATTGCCGTGTTTTTATGATTATCTTTTGAACAGCAAAAATTATGTCCTTATGCAAAATTTTTTTTTTTTAATAAATGTATAATCATTTATTTTGTGGATGCTTTACATGCTCATTTAACTTATAATCAATAATTTATCTTCAAAAAATAGTTAAAACTGTTTAATTTTCTTAAAGTTTTTTTTGAAAAAATTCAAAATTTTTAAATCCCTAAGGCTTTTTTATTTTAACATATTTTCAAAATTTATTTTTCTTAGTGCTGACAATATTAATCTTAACAATTTTGTGCATTCATTTGTTGATATATCAATTAGAAAATTTTTTCATAGATTATTTTGTAAAAAAGCAGAAAAAAAAGGTTAAAAATTCCTGTTAGGTATATATAACATGCTGTAAAAATTGTTATACCCCATAAAATGCTTATTCCATGCACAATTTTAAATAAGTGTATTATGCTTAAGATAAAAAAGGTTTACTTCAAAGCTTTATCTTAAATAGAAAAAATTCCTTAGGAATTTAATTAAGATTAAAACACATTATTATTATATATGAGAAAAGGCACTTTAAAAGTCTGTCAGCTGTTCAAATTTCTGTTTTAGGGCAATCGAAAATCATTCATAACTTTTTTTAAAATGTAGATAGAGAGATGATTTTTTTTCCAGTGCATTTGAAATAGTTTGAAGTTTTATTACAGCAATAAAAAAATATAGATATTTTGGTCATTTTTTGGGTACTGTGATTACCCTTAAATTTTTAAATATGTAGCACAAATTAGCCGGTTTCAGCTGAATCTGCTCGGTAAATATTGCGGCGCTCATATGATTATGTTTCGAATAAAAACAAATTACTGAAATATTAATATTAAACTTGCAATCTTCTGTTCCGTTTCTCTCTTATATCTCGTGGAACTAGTCGTTTCATTTCGCTGCGCGGCAGGGTAACACAACACATCTTTTATGGACCTCTGGCTTTTCTATACAATTACGATAATGTTGGTTGTGGGGGAAAATAATTTTAGAGATATTACAGAAATTAAACAGGGTGCGTAGCCAAATTATTCAACAAAAAATAAGCACATTTCAAGCACTCAAATAATATTTTTAAGCACTTAAAAAAAAATCAAAATTAGGTAGGATTGGAAAGTTTTTGACAATTGACGGTTTTATCTAATTTTAACAGGTCAAAAAAAAAACAAAAAAAACTTTCGACTTTATTTTTGATACTTGTCAAAATTTTTGAATCATGTAAATCGAATGGCGATTTAATACGCTACGGACTGACGATAAGCTGAAATAGATTGGGGTTGAATTAATTGTGAAAACGTTGAATAGAACAATGCCTTTCTGCATAATTCGTAGCGAAAATAAACATGGTAAAGAAAAAATCTCATTTTGCAAAAGGGAAAATTAAACAGTTTTTACAAACGTCAAATGAAAAAAGCACCTTTACGGGCTTTTAAAAAACGAAAATAAGTACCTTTAAGCACTATTTAAAAACGCTAAGCACCCTGTTAAATATTTCGACAATAAAGCATTGACAGTCGGTAAAAAAAAAAAAACAATGCTACTTATTAAAATAAAAAGAAGAGAGATAGAGAGATGTAATAGAGAAATAGAGGGTACAGATTTGAAAATTTATATTCTCCGTACCACTTTCTCTAGTGGCTATGGATTTTTTTAACGAAACTTTAAATACCACAGGTTTAAGGTAGGTAGGTACTTTTTTTACATCGTACTAGAGCTGTACATACATTTTAGTTTTTGTAAATAAAAAAAAAAAAATAGATATAGTTAAATATAGTTTTATAGAGAAAATAAAGTTTTGAAAAAATATTGAAAACAACGATTAGAGAAAAGTTACAGGAGTTCGATTAGAGAAAGTTACAGGAAAAGTTACAGGATTCAGCCTTAATTTCATGATAGCTGACAGTGAAATAAAATTACCAATGTCGATGTAATACTCGATATTACTTTTATGACTTAATAAAAATAAAGAAAGGAAAAGTTTTAATATAAGTACATATGTTCTTTCCGGTAACTTGGATAACTGCCAAAACTAAATGACAAAAATAAAAGTAATGACAGTTTGCAAATAACTTTAACGCTACAATAATGGTTTGTAAGTACGTGTTGATGACTATTCAATATGTTTATGTCACATAAATACCTCGTTAAGTGTTCGCGTTCAGTTATTTATTCCCCATGATTTACACATATCGCAAAAATTATTATCAACAATCCATGTTTATGTCAAAGGGTAAAAATTTCTCAATCATTTAGTAAGAAATATTTTTTTATCTGAATGCTTTTTTTTGTTTGTTTTTTTATCACTTTTTATCTTATAGCTAATTTCAAAATGGAGAATTTCGGTAGGCGACTCTCGCATCTCTTTCTGCAAGCAACACATGGAGTTGGTATGATTACACTATTAAAACTTTTTGCATAAGTATTTAAGTTTCTGGAAAACAAAAATAATGCGACCTACAGTGAGAATTTTAATTTATCTGAACAATTACAAATTTCACTTACGTAATAAACTTTTATTTTATTCTCCGCAAACTAATATTTAATGTATATAATGTTAATTAAGAGAGTTTTACCTTTTTTTTTCTTTTTTTTTTTCATTCTCGTTGACTGTGAACCCAATACAGAACACAAATAACCAAATATCGCGATTTTAAAAATATTACTTTAGATGAAATACTCTCATATGATTGCGAAATTTTAAATAAAATAAAAAAATTACATTTTTCTCAGTTTAAATCTCTAAAGTGATGTTTCAAAATGATTGCTGATGATATTCAATGTTGGTTTAAAACTGCGGAAATTGATATTTGCCGTAATAACTTCACCGCGATTACTTTATTTCTGGTTTTATTCAATTCTTCCAACAATTTTAAAATTACGCTATTTTGTTATCGATTTATAAAGCCAAAATAATTTTGTTCCAAAACTTCACATTCAACTTCTTTGCCTAAAATCGTTTTATCATCTTTTTAATTTATTATTTTATATTAAAGGAAATGAATGAATAAAAAAGAGGAAAAAATATATACCTAGGAATAATCAGACATGCGATTGTTGAAAGAAAAATTTGTCTGAATTCTATTTTCTCATTATTTATTTATTTTTTATTACATGGAAATATTTAAAAGACTAATTTTTATGCACAAAAGTAACGTTACAAAATTAAAAGAGGAAGAAAAAATGTTTAATCTTCTAATTTTTTTTCTCCTTAACACAATAAAGAATATTCATATTGATAAAAATTACACTTTCATCCTCATCGCATTAAAAAAAAAAATTTAAAATTGTGAAATTTACGGCAAAAACTGAAAAAAGACTGATGATAAAACCACGTATATTTACGATGGAATCACGTCGATCAGACGCGTCAAAATTGTACGTTTTGGAATTCAAGAGTTGTAATAAACATTGTATTTAAAATATAGAGATTTTTACGAAACATGCGAAAATCATAAGTGATAACTGCGGAAAAATTAAAAAAAAAACGATAGAATTACCGCGTAAATAGTGAATACTCAGGTGTGAGGCCAAGGTTCACAACGGGCTGTAGTGCTGCATGAATAAGTAAGTAACATATTAAAAATTAATTCGATTTAATGGAAGCCAAATAAAAAAAGAGGACAAATATATCACATTAATTGAATAATTCTTTCTGTTACAAATTGGAATTGGCAACAAAATTGCAACTCGTTAAAACATAAGTTTAAAAGAATGAGAAATACCATTTTTTCTCACGAACAATCGTTTAAATATTTGTCATTTCGGAAATAATTTTTTAGATTACCAATTTTATACTTCAATGTTTGCTTCAGTAGTTTATTTATTCAAGCCGAACTCGTGAAGAAAAAAAAAAATTCTAGAACTTTATCCGAAGTTGCGTTTTACACTAACAAATTTGCGTAAAAAAAGCAAGTAAGAGCGGAATAAATGTCTCGTTAAAGAGATTTTGCTTACCTAATAAAATTTAAGTTTTAGATAAATGGAACTCCTTAAAAATTTTGTCCGAATATAAATTATTGATTCGCAGAAACTGTGTTAAGATTCACGGAAATTCGCGAATTAGCGGAAGAATCATATGCCTGAATAATGATCCATGTGTCCATACTTGAATAATGCACTATAACTTATTGAACACCTATATGTCAAACAATGTAAAAAGTGCGTACTTTTTTTTCATGCTCTTAACAATAAAATGTGATTGAAAAACAGTCAAACACTGATAAGACTAATAAATTCCAGAAAATTAAGCATATTTGTTTAAAGAAAAAGAAAATTGTATTTTTTTCTACTCTGCGCAAAACAATTTAAGTCAATTATATTTCAGAAATAAGTTCAACAAAAAGTCATTCATAGCAGGGGTCTGTTTTCTAATATCTTTCCAAAAAGACGGATCCTTCACAAAATATTTTAACTTAAAAAAATTTTCTCTTTATCTTCACAAAATAATTTATCTTTTAATCGGACCCTTCACAAATTTGTTTACCTTCATTATTGTTTTGTTAATCGAATAAACCCTTCTTAGGAAGGGGGGGGGAAGAAAGGCAGAGGTAAACGAACTAAATTTCGTCTTCCGCAGACGCTTTTTCCGAAATTAATATTATGCGTTCAGCAGTATAGGCTAAATACCAAATACTTGTATGTTGCATCGCTAGTTTAATAGCTGCATTTGCTGTTTATTTTTTAAAATTTAATTTTTTTAATTATAATTTTACAGTGTTGAGCATAATCTTGTATGTCTTTACAATTTAAAAACTCCTTGAAAAAGTTTTTTTTT
>NC_092208.1:52445900-52474206 GCF_043381705.1 Parasteatoda tepidariorum
GAGTAATTTTTTTCACAATTTTACAAAAACGGACCTTTCACAAAATGTCTGGACAGACCCCAGCATAATTAATAAAGTTTTTTTTTCTTTCCCAATAACTAAAAAACATGATATTTTTCAAGAATGGGATGGAAAATTCTAATAAGTGAATACTTAATATAATGTGAGTAGGCAGTCTCAAAATTATCATAGTGTACTAATGGAAATTGCGTGACAATTACATAGGTCATTAAATAAAGAGTGGCATGCCTAACTACGGCTTCATCTACAACGATTCATCATTATACAATGCTCAATGCATCATTGAGTACTGGAAATCACAGTGTAGCCATATGGCATTTCTCTCACTTAATGAATCAAAACACATATCTCATTAAAATTCATTTGTATGTTTAAAAATTTCATGCTGAAACACACAGTGTTGAACGGAATTCTTACAAACATATTCCGCTATGTTTGTAAGAATTTTCATTTGCAATAGTTATGAATAAGCTTGTATAGTTATTTTACAGTCTTGTTAAGGTCATGCTACATTATTGCAATTATAAATATGATTCTTAAAAAAGCAAGGCTTTATTCAACAAATATTTTAGTACTTCTGATAATACTTCGCAAATTCACTCTTAGTTAAATCTACTTTGTAATACATAATTCCCTAATTTATTTCTTTTGTTCACTCTCTTGGTATTAAATATTGCTAGGATGAGAACTGAATGTGTATTTTATTAATTTAAGTATTTATAGTAGTAAGTAGTATGAGTACTTTCTATACCTATACTATTACTGATGCACACTTTACTCATCCACTAAGAAAAATTGGTGAACAGAAAGAATAAGTGCACCTAGTCTTAACGCTTTACCTTAACCCACTAGAAGTGCCTCACCATTAAAAATCAATCTTGACTACAAAATAGTCAACACACACATTAAAAGCTTCACTCATCCTAGATTGAGATATAAATTTTCATGACGATACCTCAAAACAGATCAAGTGATTTTTTTAAAAAATGGTCTTTCCAATTGCAAAGGTCTTTTCCAATGTTTGACACATTATTATACACTCCATCTATTTCGCAAAAAAATCGATCACTTGGAAATTTACTTAAATTAAACACTAAAGAGATATTTTGTAAAGAAATGCATAATTAGTTTGAGTGTCTCATTACAAAATAATGGTTTCGTACATTAAGTAACATTTTACATCTGATAAATCAGTAATATTTTAATGCAATTATTAACAATTTGCATTGACAATTATCAGCAAATTCAGAATTTTGGCCCTAAAGAATACCCTTATTTTCATGTAAAATATATTTGCTTGCTTGTAATGAGCATGTAGGCAAGATTGTGTATCCATTTTCTTGACGCCGACTTAAAATCAGATTTTTTATGAGTTCATTTGCGGAAATCACAATTTTTCACTAACTCGAAAATCCTTTGCAAATGAACAACGACAAAAGATTCAGTTTTCGAGCACTGCGATATTAATAAATTAAACATTTCACTTTCATTTGCAATTTTTAAAGAGTGTTTCTATTTTCTTTTTCTGATTTTGATACTGATATATTTGTAGACGATTTTTAAATTAACTCTTCCAACCTAAAATTTTGATAATATGCAACTAGGGATGCACACAACCAATAAGCTACAGGCCAAATAAAGGAAACATTTTCATATTTATATCTGTTTGCAGCAAATACAATGGCAAAGGCAGAGAAAGGTTTCAGCTTGAAAAACGTTTCAAAAAAATATAGAGTTTTGCTACAGATTATATCTACCATTCAATGTTCTCTTTTTGCAGAATTTTTAATTTTTTTAGATTTTAGGGGTTGACTGTTCTGAAGGGACCAAAACTCAGCTATTTTTTAGGCACAAGTACCAATGTGCATATCCTACTTTTGGATTAACTAATTTTGCTGAGATTAAGTTAAACGTGTCTTAAACATATATAGTTCAGAATTTATGTAAAATCCAAATAGCTTATGTGCAACAAAAAAATTATATTCACAAAAATAGTTGTTAAAAATGAAAAAAAAATATTGAAAAATTTAAAAACTTCTCATAATTAATTTTAAAAAAAGACTTTTGAAAAAATATGTAGAAAAGACAACATATACAAAAACTTTTTTAATTTTTTACTTTAAAAACAATATACATATATTATACATATACATAAATAAATTGCTGTACTTCTTGTAATAAAGAGAAATTTATAATAACATTATTATTATTATGCTGAAATTCTTACAGTACTCGTAGCTCAATTCATATTTCTCAAGGCCAATCTCTGTAATACATATTGTACAATTCTATTACACAGTATTAAAGTCAGGGTTTGCTAAAATGGGCTCAATCCAGAAAAACCTGCAGGTTTTATCAGAATGAACTCATTTAAAAAAAATCCTCATTATGTGTGATTTTTCACATTTTATCATTTCTTAACGTTTTTTTTCTTTTCGCAATTATCAAACCAAATTGTTATTTGAAATTATCAACTTAATATCTTAGGAATTTTACTTTGTATACTAAATTATATGAAGTAAAACATAATTCATTAATCTGATTTTTGAAAATAAAATTTCATTAACTAAATACGTGAAAAAAAATATAGCACATGATAAAAAATTTTTGCTAAATTATAATACATTTCTTATCTATAAATCAAATCATGCATACACATTCTAGTTATTGCATATAATTTATTAGGATTTTAAATTCAAGGGATGCAGAACATGTTTAAAAGCATGAACAAGGTTCGGGGGGAAATTTATGCAGCCCAAAGGAAATTTTTAATCGTAAAAAATATGTAGTTTTACTTATCACATTTATAAAACATTACTGTTTCGATATATTTTGATTTCTATTATTTTAACACATAGACTAATTTATTCAAGAATTTTTCAAAAAACTAACAATTTTTTTTTTTCAAAGCTAAAATTTTTTTTAACAGAATACAGATTTTTACTTTCTAAAAATATTTTGAAAAGGTTATTGTAACTAAAAAGAAAAGAAACTCTGTTCTGCAGAAATATTAAGCAATAGGTATTTTCTGCACCCCTGGTAAACCCTTCAGGATTTGAGACAGATACATTATATACATATACACTATTTAAAATGAATGAGACTTTTTGACAAACAATACAGAAATAAATTTTAATGTTAAAAAAATTGTCTGCATTGAGTATATTGAAACATTAGACCAAAATATCCACATTTTAATTTAAGATTTCTATTATTTATAGACTGATCTTGTTTCCATTTACTACCATTTGTAGAAAAATCCATGTTTACAAAAAAATTTTAGTATATCGAAGCCAAAATTAGGCAGAAAATCAAAATTTTCGTCCTTTTTCCTTCAGTTCAAAAACAAAAAATATAACACAGATAAAAATTTATAATTTTTTGTACATTCTAAGACACATAAAAGAACTCGTACATTAAAAATAGAAATGGGCATAGCATGTGCTACAAAATATTTGTGCATTTAGTTTCATGAATGTATACAATGCTACTAGAAATTCCATTCATTAACTTTAAAGCAAATTATGCATTTATTTATAATTTAAAAGTAATTGCATAACATTATGCTCTACATTTCACTAAGAATCATACAGTAACTTCATTATGCAATTCCTTATATATTTAGAAGGCAGAAATATAACTAAAATTATTGCTCTCATTCTTTTATTTTTCTCGTTGGTAATAATTGAACAGTATTTAATATTTTTTCAGTGTATACTATACCTTACTTTTATGTTTAGTATAAGTATACATGTTGAATATAATTTAAGAAAACATGAACTTATCTCTGGCCAAAATTGGGTCATTTCACGAAAAACCTAATTGTCCCTGTGCAAAATTAGTTTTATCCTGAATAAACCTAAGCCAGCTGGGTTTTTTCTTGACAACCCGCGTTATTGCGAACCCTGATTAAAATACACATTACTGAGATAAACACGACACATATCATGCCTAAAAATTCCCTTTATTGTTATTGCTTTTTCAAATATCGGGGCTATATAGAGTTTAAAAAAAATTATAACACCATGGCAGCAAATAAATTTTAAACTTGCAAATCTTTTTTCAAGATAACACAGAGGTTTGCCTGAGGGTAGCTACGAGTTAAACCCTTCAAGTTGTTTTTTTAGTTAGTGGAAGAGATGCTGCCAGGAAGTGGTAAAGACTTGACAATTAAGCTGACACAAATAACACAGAAATTTTCCAAAATTAGTAAATAAGTAAATCAAAATGACGAAATTAGTGAACATTGTAAACAAAATTATCCATAAAAAATATGCATCATTTTTGTGTTAAGAAATTAAAATTTTACAGTTTTAGAAAAAATAAGAAAATTACCCCATATAGTAATAACTTATTTTTAACTTCACAAATTGCACATAATTTTTTGAATTATAAAAATTATTAAAACATACTATAAACTTATATAGTATAAAATACAATTTTTTATAATATTACAACGAGTTTGTTTACATCCTTATTAATAGGTTTAATAAGATACTGAAAAGAAACAATTAAAATTTTTGAATTCAATGAACAGTTGATTTTTTTCCCAATAATCCTAACTATGTTGAAAACAGTTTAGTAATACGATTACCATATTTAAAATAATCCAAAAACCGGCCAATCCAAACATCAAATCATATAAAATATTACAAGGATGTTTTAATTAAAATATAAACAAAAAGATTTCCAAAAAGGATTAAACGAAATCAAACAAATTTTATTAATAATTACACAAATATATAATTGAGAACAAAAACAAACGAGAAATAACATCATTGAACATTTTATTGTATCTTTCAATACAATTTTTTGATTCTCTACTTTCACAGACGATCAAATGTATTGAATCTTAAAAAGTTGCAGCATTGAAAACGCCTCCAATAGATATATGTCAAAGCAATAACTCAGAGAAATACTTCCGTGAAATCTTTTAATTATTGTTAAATACAGACATTAAATTACTCAAAAAAGAGAGTTTTTCCGATTTTACTTTATATTTTTTCTGATTTTAATAAAAGTTTGCTACAATCTGTTCAATTCTAAAATAGCCGGCTAGCTATAATATTACAGTATATTTTTAAAAACGGTAAACTTACCGCTTTCAACGCTGCAAGTCTATCCTTAGTCATGTTGATATACTTTATGAGTTTATATTATCACCAAGAAATTTTATAGATGTTTTAAAGAGTCTAATCACCATAAAAATTGAAAAATTTTCACTATACACATTATTGAAACCAACACAGCACTATTTTTCATCGATTTTCTGTCAGCACAGCCGGCCGACGGGGACGAAGCGACATCTACAATTGATTCTGTTCAACAAGAAACATAAAATAAACTATTTAAATAGGCGTGGCATCATGGAAATCCCCATTACATCAGTACTAATATTTGTAATATGAAAATATTTTTATGAATAGGAGTTTCAATTTTGTTTACGTTACACATTGGATACATTATACAAAGAGGAAGTCAAGAAATCTTTCCCGATTACAAATGCTAAGATTAATTGAAATTTAAAAATTATGACTTTTATGCATATTGCGCTTATAAATTAATATTGTAAATATTTAAAATAATACTAAAAATATAAAAAAGTATATTAAACACATAAATCTACAAACATTTTAGTATTTATACTACTTAAAATCTTAATAAAAAAAGATACAATTTTAAACTGTAACTGTGCTTTCTTATAAATAGCAGACGAAATAAGTTATATTTTTGCGATCAATGGATTACGAAATTTTCCTATGAATAGCGTAAAAAAAACAAATATTCTGAACATATTTACGTTTATCAAAAGGGAATTTAAATCTGAAATTAGTTCTTTAGCAAGACTCTTGCAATTCTGAAAGTATTTCTTTTTTTCAAAACTTTATAAAAAATTACAAATGTCTGTTTAGACTCTGGAGAGTCAACAGAAAGTGGTTTGCCAGATTACAGATCAAAAGACGTTGATTTATATGATCGTAGTCCTAATCGACCTGTTCAATTCAAATATTTTGTTCTGGCAACACTGGTTAGAAAGCCATACTTAGCTAGAAATATAGCTGGTTGGAAAATATTTTCATCTGCCAACCAAATTAACTTAAGCTCAGCTGAATAGGAGAAAAATGATTTAATTCATTGTTTGGTCATTCAAAACGTTGATAGATTGGATTATAAAGGTGATTTTAAAAATTTCATTAAATTACACGGAATTTCTTATTTCGTTGTTAATTTTAAATTGCTCCAACTTATTTTAAGACATTCATTTCAATCATTGTTGTAAACACTAAATCCTTCTTTTCAAGTTGAAGTAGAAATAACGCCAAATTCTTATCTTGTAATAAGTTTTTATGTCCCTTACTATGAAAAATGCGGAGAAATTCTTAAACCTGATATTTTCCTTTTAGAAAATGTTCCTAAAGAAAAGTTTTACGTTCGTTAAAAATTAGAACTTTCTAATGCAGTTTTAGAATTTACTCTCCTGGTAATTATTAAAAAAATTGAAACTTGAAATCCTTGAAAACTTTTATTATATTGTTCACTAACCTTTTATAGGGCCATTTTACTAGTAGTGTCATATTAAAATATTTTTAGGATTCTAATTGATTTATAAAGAGAAATTCGTTTAAATTATTGCTTGTCGGGACTTCGGCAACCTTATTTAATAAAATATAACAATTAGACGATAAATACAGCAATTTTAATCAACAACGTATAAATCCATGTGGTTTTCCAATCTCTATTTTTAGCAACTATTGTTACAGATATCATATTGGTTTTTAAAATCTCATTATTATAACATACCGCAAATTCCGAATAATTCACTTCAGTTAGTAATCATTTCTTAATCCACTCGATTAATGACGTTCCACAAGGGATCTCTGTGGTTTTGTCAATTGTTTTATCAGTAAATATTAAAATGGAATTTCACTTGGAATTTAAAATCTCAATGTTTTAATACGATATTTCGTCCACCAAATTTCGAATTATGAACTTGGCACTAAATTGTTCACAATTCACCTGCAATCCCACATGGTTTTACAATCACATTTTTGTCAGTTATTGCTGTGGATATTCATAGTTTTTTAATGCTACATTATCATGCACCGGAAATTAGGAACTGAGAATGTGAAGAATTACTTTTTGATGGACTTAGTTTAGGATGATTTTATTGTGACATGGTTTCATGCGTTTTTTTAACAGTTTTGGACTTCCGTAGTCTTTAATAATTTCAATTTCATTTATATAATTCTATTACTATCTGGGAATTCCAAATCACGCTTTTGAATAATCACTTTACAAGTCACTTTAGTCGTGTCAATTTCATCTCAAATGTGGAATATTTTCAAAGTTTGAAATTTTTGCGCACTCTGAAATTGAATGTGTGATTTTTGACAGTAATAATCCTTTTATGCGAAACGCAAGAGAGAAAAATTCGATTCCATAGTGAAATGCCATAGTGATTTCGTTTCTGTTTTATCCAATTATTTTCATATAATACAGGAAATCGGCACTTCCCTATTATACACTATTTCTTTACGTGCTTCTGAACAGGTCATAATGGGGAAACAGTCAAATATGACACTACTTCTGAACACGAGTTCTTATGCAATTTTAATCCTGAGTATGTGGCCTTCTCCCCTAGAAGTTGGTCACAAAATTTATGCGATCCCTTGTTATTTAACTTGTACGTTTTGATAAAAAAAAGAGACTAATAATGCCCTGTTTTAAAAAAATCTGTAACTTTATGAGCAAAACTAATTTCAGATTTGAAATCCCCACTCCCGAATTAGGCAAGATCAGATATTTGTATAAATGCAACAAAAATGTATTCCCTAGTGCTATTATTATTCAATATCCCACCTTTATCAAACTAGTTTGAGAAAAAATTCTAAAATATTTGTTCTTAAAGTTACTATTGAAAAAAAAATTACTTTTTGTCTGCCTAATAAATATACAAAAAATTCTAAAACTGTTACATGATTACCAGGGTGATTTTATAAACATGGGGAATTTTTATAAACATGGGGAAAAATTTCTCATTAAATCTGTACCAGAAACCTTAAAATGGTGCCATTTTGTAAAAAATTAATATTCAAAATGAGTCAGCTCAATAACATTTATACCCTGCCTCTAAGAGTCAAAGTTGAAAAAGAAAAAAATATTTTTCGCAAAAAATTGCAGTTTCACTATAAAATCCAAACAGTTGTAGAAAAAAAATTCTGGACTTTTGATGTAGATAATGCTTTCAGTTTAGACTTTGGTAATCGAAACATCTTTGTCAAACAAATAAATAAAAAAATACAATTTTTTCTTTCTTTTAAAAACCTCTCAGCAAATTCAATTTTCTAAAAAGTATAAAAAAATCTTTGTACATTTTGTTAACTGTCAGAAAATGGCTCAAGGTAAGATTGATAATAATGATTTTGTTGCCTGCATCAGATTTTTCAAATGATGTATTATTCTTATGGATCTTATAGAAACTCTAGCAAAGAGAATTGGTGTGATGAAAAGAGTTTGTGATTAATGTAAGTAAATAAATTATTAAAAAATAATCTTAATTGGTTGTTTTCACTTGAATACAAAGTGTAGTATTAATAATTTCTGTAGATATCACGTTCAACAAAAGGTTACATTAATGTAAGAGACTTCTTAACTTATGTAATTGGTGTAATATTTTGATGAAAATTGTCAACAAACAAAAACAGAAAAAAAAGGCAAAATTTTGAAATTAACCCTAAAATAATGAGCCAAACACAAATGGAATTTTAAAGTTTAACCTTGATTGTTTAGAGATTTTTCTGGTTTGAAAATTAATAAATCTATGATGGATAAGAATAAAATATTACTTTTAGTCATTATTTCAACTTACATTTGTTTAGTTTTGACAAATGAAAGAAGTTAAGAGTTTAAACTTCCGTGAGCAAATACCATAAGGTAAGTTCAAATAGTATATTGCTTTATAAAATCTAAAATCAGCTATTTCATAATTTTATTCTACTATATTAAGCATATTTACAGCAATACTTGTACGATGCCACAGTTTTTATACAAAAAACATGCTGACTTTTTCAAGATAAATGAATTTTTTGCTTTAAACGAAAAATGACTTAGTGAAAGTTTAATTTTTTTTTTAAAAAAAGCGTGCATATTAAAAAAAATACAAGCTTTTTACAAAATTTTGAATTGCTTCAGCTGTAAGAGTAATTTAAATCTAGAAAGATAAGATTACCTGAGAGTGTATAAATCCCATGAAATACTGTGTGCAATTAGCCATCTAAGAGGCCAGTTTTGCATAGTTTATTCCACATCAACCACCTAGTTGAAATGGAAACAAAGGGATGCAATACGGCTGAAAATCAAAGAAATGTTAATTCTTTTTGGAAAAAAAGGAGAGTGAACAAATGCCTACAAAGTAAATGAAAAATCGCATCATCAAACTTTAAAATCTTCACTAGGAAAAGAGATATTTTCAAAGAATAAATAGTAAACACCTACCACAGATCCATTCATGAAATGTAATTAAGACAATTTTCAGTTCACCCTTGATGTTTGCTTGAGGTGGTAGTACATCTGGAGTAGAAAAATGGAGATCGAAGATAAAACAGAAGAAATGCAAACACAACTTGGACATTTCTGCTTCAGAGATGACAGTCGGTAAAGAATTTAGCAAGAGCAATCGTTTGAAAAACTTTCTAATACCTTGTGTGTCATCATCAAAATCTAAGTTTGATTTAAAAATAGAATCAACCAAAAGCCTTCAACTTGAAATTTTCTAAGATTTCCTTAATTAGCGAAAGGTAAGGTCTCCTTAAATTAGCGAAAACCAGTAAAAAAATTAGATCAATGGTAAGATGGCCAAAAAATATATATATAACATCAAAAATGTTGCTAAGCAGCTGTTTCTGGGCAATTGTAAAACCCAAAATATATCTTGCTGGAGAAGACTACAAAGAAATCATGTAATTATGCTTGATGTTAATAGAATTCGCTACACCAAGCAAAATATCCTTCTGAGGTCAAAATAAAATAGCTTTCAGGTGCCATACATCATGCTAGGTGGATGGCAAAAACCCTCAGAAATTTCTATTTTCAGAAATGAATTTCTCAAGATAGATGTCTTTAAAAATATAGATACGAAGTTTTAGTTTAATGATCTAACTTGTCAAGACTAATGTCTGTGTCAAGACTTAAAATTATCCAAACCTGAAATTTATTTGGTTTCGAAAATCTTGAAAAAGAAATGAAAATGGCTTCAAAACTATTGTCACGTGATGAATATGAACTGAATAAGAAATACACTTAAGAAACTAGAATAATTAAGACAGAATTGCATTTAAAATCACATATACGTTTAAAAAAATAATAAAAATTTTGATGGCTCATTTATATCACGTCGTTTGTGATAATTTCAATAGAATTAATAATTTAAATTAATTTTTTCTTCTTAAATCTGATCCAGATGATTGAAAAACAGTTGAGAAATTTTAGTAAAGACTATAAATTTTTAAAAAAATTTTCATGGTTTCTTAGTTTAATCATTTTACAAGAGTAATTAAATGTGTGCAAATTTTTTCTATTCTTAAATTTATATTTTTGTATAGTTTTAGAAAAAATATCTTTTATCCTTCGATCTGTTCATTTGACGAAGACATTTTAATTATAAAAGATTAAGTTTAAAGCATTATTAACTACTAATTAAATCCATATGTGTACTTGTACAATTATCGAAATTTATAGCAAAAAATATAACATTTTTTGAGAAAAATCGTGTTTTTATTTTGGAAGTAGGGTCTAAATATTATTCTTGTGAGCTAAAACTTTTAGAATATTAGTTTTAGGGCAAATGACACCTTTTCAAAGGATGTGATTAAAGAAATTCCACCTTTTGTTTTGTATTGCCACCCTAATAATTACTGTTTGTACTAATTACTGTTTAATGTTTCTGATTTTATAAATTTTGATTGTTATTTCACATTTTGTGTTCCACAAAAATAAGAAAGATATCTGAAAAAATTAATAGCAATTAATTTATCCAAATTTTAAGTTTTTTGGCAAAGAATAGTCTAATTTACATTTCATTTTACTTTTGATTTTAAAATGATGAGGAACTGGTAACTAAATTAGGAACTGGTAACTAAATTAGGCCTATTTTGTTGAAACAAAAAACTTTTAAGAATTTTAAGTTTCTGATTAAAATTAGATATTTAGCTAAGGCAAAATATTCCATATTCACCACCCTTGAATACTTTTCAAAAAGTGTGTAAAAATGCACATTAAGGATCTTAATTTTTTAAAAAAGAAATGTTATTAGTAAACATCAAAAACAACAATTTTACCTAGACCCCAGTTGGCCTCAAAATTGGCTCAATATGGGTCCTGTAAGAACATACACCAACGGACCAATATTGGGATGTCTAGATTTTCTAATACTGGTCAAAGAATGGCTCTTAATATTGAGCAATAACAATTCTACATAGAGCCGATGTTGGTTGAAAAGTGACTGTAAAATATCAGGTAAAATGGACAATTCTATATTGGGCCGATATTGGCTGAATAATGGATTATAAAATATTAGGTGAATCTAACAATTCTATTTAGGGTCAATATCCAAAAAATATTGACCTTTTTTCCATTATTGAGTTAAGATTCATAAATATGGGTCCAATAAGGGCTCAAGTTATTTTTCTGCAAGGGACATTATTTATCATGGCATTTTTTTCATTTCTTAGATATTAATTTGAGAACACAAATATGTATAATCTTTTGAACTTATTATAAACTAGGATTCTAAAAACTTATATTATGGGTGGTGATGATGGAACCCTACTAATAAGCAGTCAATTTCACCTTCATAATTAAATAAAAAAAATTTTTATTTAATTATAAATAAATTTGGATTTCTAGATGAGGTTTATATGCATCTTCCTGACCCTTCCCCTGTTTACAAACGCCTTTAGTAATAATTTATTGTTATGATCTTGATGTAACTGATCATTTTGTAGGGCATTCTGCTTAGAAGAAATGCTATTCTACCATTGTTAGTTCTCATATTTTAAATAAAATTCTACATGGGGCACCACCATTCATGACTCGCAAAGCCGCAGGCACTGGGCTGTTCTTGTAAAGTACTGGTTAATCACTGGTGGCAGCTTGAAACCCACCCAGCAAATTGAAGAGTACAAACTTGTATGGGAAGTAATGGCAATCGTTGCACAATGCTAACAACATTGCCGCCCACATGTTGTTGGTCTCAAAAGAAGGGAGTCTTAATGTACACGGTCCCTCTGGCTCACAACTAGCGATTGTGAAAATACTTTTCTAAAAGAACACTTAGAGGTTTTATAGATAGATATTTTATTTATATTTTGTAAGATAATAACTATTTTTGGATTTGTGTAAAAAATTAGAACTTATTGCGACAAAATTGCAAATATAAGTTTTATTACTTTATTTATTTTAGCATTTGACCCACAGTATTATCAACACTACATAATTTTGACCTCATATGCAAAAAGAGTTTAAAATTAAAAAAAAATTTTTGAATTAAACTAAAATTCTTATCCATCAAATTAAAATAAGAAAGTGTAAATTATCATTCAACTTTTACAAACTCATTAACTTTCTTGATTCGTAGTCTAAAACATTTTCCCTATCTTAGTAATTCATTTACATTCATTTGTGAATATGGAATAGCACTACCTGTTTTTTTTATTAATGGCACCTTTAGTGAACTAAGTTATTTTTCCCCATGCAACCCACAATTGGAGAAGCAAAAAGAAGAAAAGAAGATTTGAAAATTTGCTTCCCCTAGAGTGTGATTGTAGAATGAGTATAACAGTGTAAGATGTAGCAAGCTGTTGAATTAAAATCCTAGATATCCAGCCACTGTGAATACGAGAATCACTACCAGGATAGTTACACAGATCATAATCATGATCTTCTTCTGCAAAAAGAGAAAAGAAAAAGAAGAATTAGTGGACAGAAAAAAATAAGCATTAACTGTAAGAAACACTGGCTGCTTTGGATCTTTTATTTTTCCTCCCATAGTTTAAACATAAAGCAGAGATGCGTACTCTTGAACCGGCATAAGTAATCTGAGGTAAAATAATGCATATAACGTTAACAAAATCCAAATTGGTGCAACTTTTAGGTGTTTTTACTTCTTAATTCCATATAGGTACCTAAAACTAATAGTATTATGCATGAATAATTAAATTTACTATTCGCAAAATTAGGAATTTATAGTTCGTAAAAAGCTAAATATGTTCTAGTTTAAGTTCAAAAGGAGAACTAAAAGATCCTGAAAAACCAGTTTTCTAAACATGTCCAGTAAATAATCGCAAAATGTATAATTTTTTTATGCAACATATATGAGTTAAAGGTACAGTATGAAATTTTAACCATTTACTGTTCCATTGCTGAATAAATTTTTAAGTTGAGTTGTCTGGTTATTAAATAACAAAGAGAAATCCAGTTGGTTGTGTAGAAAAGCTGCAAAGTAATACTAAAGACTGAGGTTCAAAAATTACAGATGAGAAAAAAATATCAGTAATGAAACAAATAGAAATGCATAAAAACTATAAGTATAAAAATAAACTGAATTCTTTAAAACTTCAACAAAATTTACTTTTCAAACTGGAATTGATATGTAATACATAATTAAAATAAGCTGTTTTTTTCGTAAAAACCTTTCTTATACTAATAATCTTAAAGTTGAATAAAATTATATATATACATGAATGTGAATGGTCTATTTAAATTAGTAATAATTGATGGCGTAAAAATGCTAAGTTATAATAAAATTGTTTACATTTACTAATGTAACTACATTCCATTTAAAATAGTTCAATTAAATGAATTAAAAAGACTTTTATATTTTCTTTTTCCACAAATATAGAATTCTTTTAAAAAAATTTTAACTCTTGAACTTTCTTTCATACAAAATTTTCCTCTTCCTTATGAAACAACTTAGACTTCAACTTGACTAAAAATTTCTTCTAGAGTTAAAAATTTACGTTTTGCATTAAAAATCTTCCAATACTAGTAAAAGGAGTGATGCTTAAAATAATTTTTTAAGTTAAAATGTTCAACTTCACACCATTATTGCTTTTAACATTAATGATTTATTTGCCATATTAAAATTAAGCACTCAAAGCAATAAGGTTCCTTATATTTCTTAATAGAAATAAATTTTAATCAAACTTATTGCATTTCTTTAATAGTGATTCTATTCAAAGACTGATGGGGGGAAAAAACTTTAATTGTAAAAGTTTTTTTTTTTTTAACCACACTTATACAGTCAAACCTCGATCCATCGTTCCTGCATCTTTCATTTCTTTATATGTATCGTCTTGTTTAAATAATTGAGTCTCAAATTCTGCTCTTATAATCTTAATAAAGCCTGTTTAGATAGTTTTTGAAACTAACAGATCGCACATCTATTATTTAGAAATTCAATCGACATAATAAAAAAAATATTGAAATTATTTTGTTTTGATACGAAAAATAGTAACTGTTGCTGCTGATAAAAAAGAAGAAAATGAGGGTTTGTTTAATTTCGGAGCATTATCTATAATGTTTATGCATCAATATGGTGAAACTTTTGAAGTTGTTGATTTAAGAAATGGTTGCAGAAACGGATGATACTGATTAAGACAGCAAATAGGAACAACAACCAGTGTCAAAATTTTCAGAAAGCCTTTGAACGATGAAGAACTTTCTGCATTCACACAAACTTATAGAAAATGAAAAGCACTCTGTTACAAATGTCAAAAAAAAAAAATTTGCGCTTACACGACTAAAATTTTAAATCAAAATTTCTAAGTATTTTAAATAAATAATTGTTTTCCTTTATCTTGCTCTTGCATGGTTAATACTTTTTGCAGTAAGTGCATAATTTTTTAATTAAATTTTTGCTATTATAAGTTTATTTTTGCTATAAAAAGTCTATTACTTTTTTCATGTATTTTCAAGAGGTAAAAAAGAAAGTTAAATTCAATAAAAACAAAAGTTAAATCAAACATTATTGCAACAACTAATTAGTGCCAAATAATAAGTCAGAAATAAAGTTTTAAACAGATTATAATCAAACTATTATTTTGTCATTAAAAACATGCTTTTTAGATTTGTCTCCTTAAGATTATTAATAAGAGGGTATTTTAAAACATAGTCAAATTCAAAAGAAACATTTATTTTAATTTTACAAATAGTTTAACAACAAAACAAAATGCAAATAAGAAACAAAATAAAAATATTTAAAAATTCTAATTTGTATTCCTGATAATTAAAATAAAAAACAATCATTATAAATATGCTTTTTAGTTCTGTCTACATGACAAAAAGGTTAATTAAAAGAAGCAAAAACATAATCATATTCAAAGAAATAATTTTTTTAAATTTTATTTTACAAATATTTTAACAACAAAACAAGTGGAAATAATAAACAAAAGAAAAACATTTGTATTCCTTAAAATCAAAACAATAACATAAAAATATTTAAATAAAATATACATAATATGAAGTAGCATAAAATACTTTAGAATGGATCACAATATCTTTAATTTCAAATGATAATAAATAATTAAAACAACATTAAATATATCACCCACTAATTAAGTAGCAAACGCCCCAGTATAAAAATATAGCAAAAAATCAAAACTGACAGGTATTTCTGTACTTTTATTTAAATTATGTTGAGTGAAAAGAGGTAGTTGAAACAAAATAAAAAGAGAAAGAAATCTTTTTATTTTGCTAATCAACCATTCCGAATACACTACTGGCCATTAAAATTGCTACACCAGGAAGAAATGCAAATAACAGAATGATATTTATTTGGCACATACATTATAGTTGGCAGAACAAGTGATTAAATGTTCATTGATGTATAGATCCTGAAGAAGTACTCAGAGCAGCCTCCCCCGGCAGCAATAATAGCAGTTATTCAGAGATTGTATAGCATTCTAATACAGAGATTGTATAGCAGTCTATAAAGCTTCAACATTATGCTATAATTTATTGACCGTAGTAACTGACGAGTGTTGGTGTGCTAGTCGCTGGGCAACCATTGACCAGACGTTTTCAATTGGTGAGAGATCAAGAGAACGTACTGGCCAGGGCAACAAGCGAACATGTTCTGAGTCATGGAAGGGCAGGACAGTGCGGGCAACATGCGACGTGCATTGTCCCGCACTGTGCATTGTCCTGCTGAAACGTAGTGTTATGGAAGCCTAGAAGATAAGGCACAATAAGTCTCTAACACATCAGAAATGTAACGGCTGCTGTTCAAAGTGCCGGCAATGTGAACAAGAGGTGATTGAGACGTGTATCCAATGGCACCCAATAACATTACTTCAGGTGATGGGCCAGTATGACAATATCGAATGCAAGCTGCCACTGGGCATTCTCCACGATGTCGCCAAACACTGATGCGGCCATCATGATGCTGTATACAGAACCTAGATTCGTCTGATAAGACGACGTCATTCCACTCCTGCGTCCAGGTTGAGCATTGGAGGCGCTCCTGCCTGTGATGTACTGCCAAGGGTAGCCGATGCCATGGCCCCCGTGCTGACAGTCCATGCTGCTGCAAATGTCGTCAAACTGTTCTTGCAGACACTTGTTGTCTTGCAAATGACCCCATTTGTTGACTGAGGGATCATGACATAGCTGTACGATCCCGTAAGGCCACGAGGATAGAATGTTTGTCTTCTCGGCTGTTAGTGATGGGGGCCCGCTGATATCCTGCACAGCATTCTACATGACCCTCATGAACCTATCGCATCCATATTCTGCTAACAGTCATGGGATCTCGAATAACGCGAGCTGCAATACTTCGGGATGATAAACTGCAATCCCGGTAGGCCACAATTCGACCTTGATCAAACTCAAAGAGTGCTGGTAGGCACTTCTCCTTCTTACACGAGAATATAAGAAAAACTTTTTTTATTCAAGAACAATGCTCAAATTCAATTTCTGTATGAGAAACTTACTGTCAAATCACTTCTTTTATACACATTGTAGGTGTCGCTACTGCCGCCTGCTTTGCAGGAATGAGCTGATAAACTAATTATTTGCATATCACAACATACTTTATCCCTCCTGCAAATTTCACGTTTGTGGTGTGTCGCCTTCCTGGTGTAGCAATTTTAATGGCCAGTAGTGTATATCCACAAGTGTTTCTTAAATTGTTATTTAATGCTATTAAAAAGCAAATTCCATTTTATATAATAATATATTTGCATTTTTCCATAAAATAAAATTTGTGACTCTTAAGTTAAGACTTAAAAAACTAATAAACACAAGCTGTTAATTTCTCATAGATATAAAAATTAAGAAATTACATCTATCTATCAATGTACAGATTGTAAAATCTAAAACACATCTTGATGGTTTCTTTTTTAATGATTAAATGTTCACGAACTAACATGCCATCTTATGATTAACCTTATGGGCTTTTAACTAAATTTTTGGAATATTTTTCAGATTGCAACTACTCCCTATATTTTGAGAGTCAAAAATTCAAATACGTCGACAATAATCAGGGTAATTCAAAGAAAGTATGCATTTTGTGATTTAAAATATTGCTTGCTTAAATTAGTTATACATAAGGTTAATCCCTAGAACGGAGAAGACTATATTTTAACACTATGTCAAAATATGGTCATTAAATCGAAAGTTCCCAAGGTATTCCTTTTATTGTTTTGCACATTGTGCTAGTTAAAGAAATATAAGGAGCAGTCGCAAATACTTGACTCATTTTAATCAGTTTCATGTAAAGGTATTGTACCGAGCACTGGGGTTCATGTCAATTGGCAGATGAATAAAACAGTCCTTAAGACTCTGAAAATTTATTAGTGGAGTCTTCCAGAAAATATAGCAATTTTCAACACTCAATTACAACAAGAAGAACCGGATAATCAAAAATAAATCACAGGCTTTGAAACCTCAGACAGTTCACACATTAAGGATAATTACAATATTATTTTCCTTGGAAAAAGAGGAAAAGAAAATGCATCTTTTAATCAACCAAGCACAATACATGAAGTCTAACAATTTTAATGACACCCATCTCAAAATAGGTGACTACAGTTTTGAAGTAGTTAATAGTTTCACCTATTTAGGCTCTGAATTGAACACTATAAATGACGTAACGCCAGAAGTTCGTAACAGAATAACTGCTGGTAATAGATGTTTCTATGGAATACAAAAGAATTTGAAATCTAGTCTCATCAGCAGGAAAACAAAATTACTACTCTACGTAGTTTTGATCAAACCCATAGTTACATACGCTTGCTGAAACGTGGGCAGTGACTGAAGGGGAGAAGGAAGTTTTAGTGACTTTGAAAGAAAAATGTAATGATTGTTGGAGAGAAATAACTAATTCAGAACTTTATAGGGTCTACAAAGAATCAGACACAATAAAATTTATATCAGTTTAAAAACTAAAATGGGAAGAACACCTGATTAGATTGAAAGATGACTGGGCCACCAAAAAAATCTTCGACGCAAAACGATTTGGAGCCTAAAAGGGTAAGACCAATGATCCGATGGATTGACTGCGTACAGAGTTAAGAGTTCTCAAATTTAAAAACTGGATGAGTTTATCCAAGAAGAGGGCAGCTTTGAACTTGATTTTGAGGAAGACCCTGGGCCAGTTTACAAAATTATACACGTTTTCACTCATTCGTAACAGTACGCACTTTTTCCTCTACTAATCACCAAAGTTAAGTAATTGGGTTTGGCTTCTCTAAAGGAAATAACCAACACAAAGTTCAAATAATGCTGATTAAAAATAAATAAAATATAGGCACTTATTAGACATAATTATACAAAACAACCATCTAAATTCATTTAAGTATCTACAAAATAAATTAGACATTATTCACAACAACACAAAATCATGTGGCAGTCTTAAAAATGACTTTTCATTCAATTAAACATAAAATGAAATTTATGCTGATGATTGCAAACTACTGAAGTATGCATAGAATTAAAAAGATCTACAATTGCTATCATGAATTTCAATATTTGGTATGAAAAATAAAATCATAAAAGTTCAGGAATTTTGCAATAAAAATAATCAAAATGATTAATAAAACTGTAAACATTTTGTAGTTGTACATTGTTGTTCCCATAGACTTTATATGATCCATATATAAACTGTGTAGCTCTTTCTTTTGATTTTAAAAAGTTCTATCACTAATTAAATCCCCCAGCAGAGTATACTATGATGATGACTATAATGACTAAAACGATGATTCCTGTTATAATCAAGCAAATCATTTTCTATAAAAAATAAACAAAAATGTAAAGAAGAAACAAAATCAAACAAACAAAATTATAAAATGAAAACCATTAAAACTAAATTAAAAGGAGGGGGGGAATAAAATAATGAAGTTAATAAAAGGAAAAAATCATACAAAACAGAAGATAAAATAAATAAATATAGCATGCTTAGATTTAAACTTAAAAATAAAAACTTAATTAAAATGAAATGCAAAATTGTGATCATGAAAATACTTTTGAGACTTAAATTCTGTAACTGTAATATTGTGATAAAATGTAATATTGTCACCTTCCCTAGAAACTTATAACAATATAATTTAAATCAAAACAAGATAAAGCATTTTTTGATCAAAAATATGCCTCCTACACTTCTATAGAGGAGCAGATAATCTGGCTTAGCTTCAAAAGTCAGTGATTTGATTTCAGCAGATATCAAAGAGCATTTTCCCCGCACCCCCACAGATTTTTTACCCAGAATAACAAATAAGTAATTTTTTCATTCTTCTATAATAGATGGCAGCACTGTACAACGTTACCATGTTTTGAATGACAAACTAATTGCGTAGCTCTCAATCAAGGTCTATTGCAATGGAATGCTCACAATTACACAGTGTTTTCAATCATTTGAAATGCTCACAGCTGATAACAACCCAGACTTTGTCATCGGTGGGGGGTCAATGCATTAATATGCTTATTTGTATTAATGTATAGATGAAATGAACAGACTTCCGTCAACTATAACCATTTTCACTGCACATTATGATGAGGGGATGGTTAATGGATTAATAAATTTTTATCTGTTTAGATAAACAGCAACTTTGAAATGATATTAACAATGATTGCCCTGTCAAAATAATACCAAAAAGATACTTTAACAATTATATTTACACCATTTGCATTTAGTCTAGAACTCATTAACATAATGTTAGAATTATTATACTTTAACTATCTCAGCAGTTAAAACGAACAAACAAATAATAAATATAAACAAAATATATAAAAATATTATTAAAGATTGGCTAAACCATATATGAGCTTAATTAATGTGAAATATTGTGAGTTAGCTACCGGATACTTATAATGTCATTTTTTTCTTCATAAGCTCTGACTTCTTAAATTTCTATTTTTGAGGACAATTAGAAAACATTGACAATAAACTAAGAAAAACAAAATATATACATACTCTTCGAGCTTTACTCTGATAAGCCAAAGCTTGTTTGGTATCTTTCACAGCTTCTCCTACATAATCTTTAGCATGCTCACAATGATATTCAATTCTATCTATCATTTCTCCCTATAAATATAGAACACTTTCAAATACACATGAAACCATTAACTTACTGCATATAAAAAATATGGCGATTTTTTTACTGTATTTTAATAATCACTATATAAAATATAGTACTAATATAATGCTTTTAATATATTAGTAAGTTATATTAATTTTAGTATATAAGTAATATAGTACTTTTAATATATACTATTATAAATATTTAATATATTTTAAAAATTTATCAAGTGTAACGAGAAAATTTCTACCAGAAAATTTTAAGTTCTAAATCAATTTAAATTCCAAACTCAAATAATATCTATAAAACTTGGTCATTAAAATGCCCATAATTTTCAGTAATTTAAACAAAACAAGTTCTTAATTATTTTTGATGCAGAAAAGCATGCAGTAAAAAGTTCGGAAAAAGGTTAATGGGTGATAATATTTTATGGTAAGTAATAAAGGATTATTACTCTTTACTAACTTAACTGTTTGGTATTGTATTCTAAATTACACAACACTATCTAATTTAGGATAGTTTTAGACAAAACGTCAAAATCATTTACTTTTAATTTCTTCTTTCAACATATTTTAAATATACTGATTCATATTTAAAAATAGTTTAAATAATATGGTGTAAATTTTATAGTATAATTTATTGCTCATTTTTTAAAATGTTCACATCGCTAAAATAAATTTCTACAAAATCAAACTACGGACAGAATGGAATGGTTTTCAACAGGATGTTAAATATCACAGTTTTTACTGTTATGTCAAAGAATTCCTATACCTTGATTAAAGATTCAAATATCCAATTTATTTTTAAATTTTCCATTTTAAGAAGTGTGCATGTACACTGTCTGAATTCAAATGCTATTTATAATGTAAGAACGCATATTAAGCATTACAGTGATAAAAGCAAGAGTGCATGAAAATATACGATACAATGAAATTATTTTAGCTAGCACAATAATTTGATTACTGTTCATGTATTTCTAGTATTGTAACTTTACTTACGTTATTGAAGTTTTTTTTTAATGTCTTAATTAAAAAGATTTTTTTTAGCAGTAAAGCAGAAATTTTTAACTACAGCAAAGAGAAATAAATAAAAAGATTTTATTTGAAAGTCATGTTATGGTGTTTACTTAAGTTGTTGTTGTCTATGGCAGTACTAAATATTTCCAAACGTTTACGTTTAGAGAATGAGTCATAAAATATTGTTTACTTTAGTAAATTATTATAATAGATTAAAATAGGTAATATCATCCAATATTACTACATACCATTACCAATCCAGCATTGAGATTTGATGTGGAGACACAGAGATATAGTTAATGAATATATACAGGCAAGAAGTTGAACTGGTTAACCATAAATATGTGATTTATATTAAAATTAACTCTAGGTTTAGCAGTATGGTGCAAATTTTTCAATAAAAAATAAGCACCTTTTCAGCACTTTTCAAGCACTTAAATAATATTTTTAAGCACTTCAAAAAAATATCGTAATTAGTCAGGGTTGGTAAGTTTTTGACAACTGATGGTTTAATCCGGTTTGATTTGCTTGCCAGTGACAAAGACGATGACACGTCACCAATGATGAAATTAACAAGAGCAGTAAAATTTTCTATCGCTATTAGAGAAAAAAAAATTTACAATGTTTAGTCAGTCCCAGTAATCAGCAAAAATTCTAGAGATTTTTCAGTTCGATTCCAGAGGGCGGAAAATGAAGTCTGAAATTGATAATCTCTTGCAAAATGCAGCATAATTGCACATGAGAGACAAAGATCCTTCCCACTGAATCCAGATCAGTATACGCAAATGCGGATCTGCAAGTATTTCATCTAACATGTAAAACGAATGGTGTTTTCATACACTACGGACCGACGGAAAGTCGATATAGATTGGGGTTGAATTAATTGTAAAAACGTTGAAAAGGACTGTGTCTTTTTGCATCATTCGTGTCAAAAATCAACATGGTAAAGAGAAAATATCTCATTCTGGTAAAGGAAAAATAAGCACTTTTTAAAAACACCCATTAGGAAAAGCAACTTTAAGGGCTTTTAAAAAACGAAAATCGAAAATAAGCACCTTTAAGCACTATTTAAAAACGCTACGCACCCGGAGCATTAAATATTGTGATGCTTGTCAATCAGAGAGTTATACAAATCAAATGATTTTTCAAACAATATTTTGAAAAGAAAAAATTACAAACCTGACTTTCGACAAGCATAGCCATATCCATGAACATATCATGCAACTCTCGAATACTAGTCTCCAATTTAATGATGTCAGCATGCCTAGCTTCAATATCAGCAAGAGTTTGTTTAGCTTGCTGTGTGTCCATAATGATCTTAAAATATGGAAATCAGAAAATAATTAGAAAAACAATGGTATCAAAATTAAAACATTCAGCTACAAATACAGTCAATTTAATTAAATACATTTATAAAAGTTTCATTTCAAGACTAAGTAAAATAATTTTTATTTCTCTATATTGAATAACTGAGTCATTCCAAGTCACATTAATCGCTTTTGGACCAACCTTCCTTCGATTATAATGAAATTCGGGTAATGGACACTTGTGATAATGTTAAAAATTCTTCCTATTTTAAGATTTTAATGATTAAAATTGTCCAATTAAAAATCTAAAATTTTCATAAAAATGATAAACTTGCATGCATACAAATGGTTGTAACTTTTTCCCTAATTGTAAAAAAGGAAAACTTCAAAATTAAGGAGTTAACCCTCTATCCATATCTTATTTGACCTTCTTACGCTAGGTAAAAGTATGATTGTGACCTAATTTGACTTTGAATATCTAAACACATGCGTCTTAAAAAAAATATTGTTGTACCACAATATTCCTCTACTGGTGTACCAGTAGAGTCCCAAAAATTAGAAACAAGTTTACACATGTATTTAAAACAGAGTCTAAAAAATGCTCCTCTAGTTTGTTTTCTTTTTAAAAATAAAAGAAAACTTAGACAAAAAATAATCTGTTAAGGTCCTTCTGGTGCTGGAAGGTTTCTGTTACCAGGCATGTAAATACAAGAAATAATTAAGTTTGAAAGAGATGAGAAAATTACAAAAAATAATCAAGTTTTTAGTTTTGTTTACTGTACATAAGCTGCAACTATAGTTTAATCATTTAGGTTGATAAGGATATTATATTTTTGTTGTTCATTTTTTTAGTTTTTAATTTTTTTAAATGCTTTTTAACTTTTTTTATTCTTTTTTTCTTAAAATCCTTTTAAACAATTTTTCTGTTTTCTTGGATTATCATCTTGTGCATGCATATATATATATATATATATGCACAAGATGTATTAAAATGCATAAACCTAAAAGTCGAATCTGATTATTCTTTTCAGGAGAATATAAATCTGTAATAAAAAAATAGGGGTTCAGGTTTTCTAAGTTGTCCCAGCCCATCTCCACAAGATCAAGTTTTCAAAAAAATATTAAAATGAGCCCATTTTCACTATTTGAGTTCGATATATATATTACACAAAATATATTTCACAGTTTCCAAACTTTCTTTCAACCTTTATATACATAAACATTCATTTTCCTTTTAAATAATATTTAAGTCTTTTGATTATTTCTTAAAAAATATTTAATTTAGTAAGTTACAGTTCTCGAACTTTCCTTTATAAAGAATTTCAAAAGAAAAAAAGGAAATAACTTAATGCATTATAAGATAACAATAGAACTCGGGTCCACAAACATGGAAAATTTTGAAGAACTAGGACCAACTATTAGGAGCCAGCATGCTCAAAAATTGGATATTAAATCCAACTTTTCGCTTTTATGTAAAATTTTACTAAAATATTGGGCACAGCTTTGCTCTTTTATGCATCATAACAACTTAGCACAAAGAATTTCAAGACGCTTGCAATAGGAAGTATAAATAAAAGCTGTACTAATAAAAGCGAAGCATTAAAAATGTGAAGAAAAAGGGATTAAGGGAAGGGAAAAAATACAGAAAATAAACTTCTAATGTTCAATAAAAGAAACCAGTTTAAAAAAAGTTTATACATAAATTCTTCTAAATAAAGCTTAATAAGTTACGCTTATGGAATTAAAAAAATTATAACAATATCTGGATAATCAATAAAGACAAAAAATAAAATATTAACATTATTCATCAGTTATAAGACAGAATGTTTCATACTCCTTGTGTGAATATTGCAGAATTACCACTTTCTAACATTTCTTCTAATTCATCATTTGTCGTAACTTTTCCAGCTAAAAATAAAAATGATTTTTTAGATTTAGAAAACTTGTATCTAAATTGAAATTGGAAGGAACATTTATTAAAGAAGTAGCTAAACATAAATCAATCAATTAACAAAACTCAAAAATTTTGTAAGTTAGGGAGATGTTGATTACAAACGATTTGGAATAAATTGCTTAAAAAATCAATATAAAGTGCATAAAGCTAATGAAATATTTCTGAGCAGGCTGAAGCAAAGTAAGCGAGCTAAGTTTGCCATTTATAGTTTATCATAGCTAATTGTAAGAGTAACTGTTAATTCACTATTAAAAATATTTGACAGCCATTGATATTAAATCTATATAAAATTGTGTTAATATTGAAAAAAAAAATTTTTTTCATTAGAATTATAGCACAATACTGTAAAACCCTTTAAAGAAGTTTTTCATAAAGCATTCTTCGCTTAACATGGAAAAGGATTTGTATGATTAGATGAGTTTTAGCATACAATAGACAAAGAAAGGTTTCAGAAGCCGATAGTATCCCACAGTCCTAGTAGGTACATTTGAAAGTTGGTTCTTGATTTATGAGTCGTGGGAAACACTCAAAACAATTATGCTGACCAAATAGTATAGATACTAGAAAGGCTAACCAACTGGCTGATGATTTTGTAATAGTTTACAATGGAGTAGTGATTCAACGTAAATAGTTTACAATGGTAAACTTATAGAAGGTATACTCATTTATTAATATAAGTCTAACTATAATGTAACATCAATGGATCCTATAGTGTAAAGCTTGAATTGTTTACTCCTAATTGTGGGAAATGCTAAACAGGCATGCCTTTGATGCCCATTATTGACCACGAGACCATAAAAGAAGAGCTGTAGACATAGCTATACTACTGTGTGATAATATAAGGTTAAGATAAGTTGTGACATTATGATGTTTTCAAAGTTGTACTCAAGGGGGGGGGGGGGATGGAGTAATCATCTCAAGGANACTCAAGGGGGGGGGGGAGATGGAGTAATCATCTCAAGGAATGGGACAACAGAAAGCCTAGTCAAAATTCTCAAAAAATAGTTTTTTTAAATTAAATTTTTAAATAATAGGAAATTTGCAGAGATTTTTATTTTGTATCTACAATTTTAAATAATGGTTCCTTCATTTTTGTCTTAAGGGACGTGTGAAACCTTCATCCAACTTTGGATGTTTGGTTACTTTGCAAATATATTAAGATGTACTTTTTCATAATATATACAAATACATAAATGTCTACAAACCAAGAAATTTTTGCTTTGATAAATTATGAGAGCACACAGTCTATCAATAGTCATGCAAACAAATAAAATTTAAAAGTTTATTTACTTATTTCTAGTTGTCTTTGAATACGAGCCTTGCATCGTTCCCTATAATCTGTTTGAGTCTTGTTGTAGTCTGTCATAACTTCAACAAATTTTTGAGACAACATAGAATGCTAGGAAAAAAAAAGCAGGTAATTTAATTTTTAAAAAAATAAGTGTTTCCTAAATAAAAATGAAAAATTTTGCAAAAAATGATGATACTGAAACAATCAAATGCCTGTCAAAAGTGTTAAATAGAGATGTTAGACATACAGTCACCTATGCTAAAGATCTGGTTTGGTTGAATGTCAAAGAATTTGAATAATTAGATGTTCATATGACTGAATAAGTTACATAATTTATGGAGTAATTAATTAAAAAGAAATTAAAAAACTGGATAAATAAAAAAGTATAATAATTTCATAAAAATGTAAAATAAGTTATGTTTTATTACTATTGCAATACGAACAAATTTATTTAAGTAGTGCTAATATTAAAGAAAAATAATGAATTAATACAAAGAATTCAGAGTTAGTCAAAATAGCACAGAAAACATTCGGTATTTTTCAAATTGAGCTCACTTGAAAAAAAAAAACATTTTGTTCCACATTTGGCCATTGAGTTAACAATTATATCCTTTTTTAAAATTACATTTCCAATCAATTTACTTTGAAGTTATGAAACTAATTTGAAATTATTTTGATTTGCTTTATAAGTTTAACCTAGTAACTAATGTAATCACAATTACATATCTTTTCATCACTCAGTACTCTTTATATAAATGGAATATTATTTATGAAAATGCTTTGATTTTTTCATTAATTTCAAAACTAAATAAATTAATGTTAAAATAATATCAAATATATTACTATTGAAGACATTTAAAATCAACGTGATGCAGCTACAAATTAAAATGAAGTATTTTGTACCTTTTAACAATAAAATTGAAGTAAAAAATGCTTTATTCCTTTTTTTTACTGGTTTCAAAAATATATATTTGTATTGAAGAAATTTAATTAAATTGAAAAGTCTAATTAAATTTAATTAATATTTACAAAGTTGTAAACCTTATATCTATCAATTGAACATTACCAACTTTTTGGTAATAGTGCAAAAATATTGGTTGTTGATGTGACATATTCAGTTTTTATGCATCACTAATAAGGCTTTTCAATTTTAAATTTCTATCAAATATTTAAAAAAAAAATTTACTACAGCAAACCAAAGAATTCAGGGAACAGAGTTCCCCCCACATTCTCCACCCCAACTACAGCACTGTATACAATGAAATCAAAGCAGTTAAAAATGAATATCTTCTTAAAAATTTTGGAAATTAAAGTTGAGCAAAACTAGTTTTGATTGAAATTTTAAATTATTTAGCATGAAACCTAAATAATATCAAATAACTACCTTTATCTTTTTAAATTATTATTAAAGAAAAAGATAACTCTATAAAACATACTTGTGTTTTGCGTATCCTGAAATCTGCTGATGACATATCTGACTGCTCTGATTGTTCAATATTCTGTTCCATAACTGTAAGAAATAGGAAAGCATGTAAATTAAATTTTTTATGAGATGAATCAAAAGTTAAAAACATAATGCATATTGGAAAACAAAATCTTTAAAAAAAATTATAAGTTTTGTCCATATTGAAAAATGATCAATTTGTATTTAAAAATTGAAGGCAGATTTGGTAGATCCTTTCAATTGAAAATTTGTAAATCAAAATACAAAACTCCACTTATCCTAACTGATTCAGACCAATACTTGTTTGTGTTACTGGAAACGCAGGGAATTCCGTTATGAGATTTTTCACAAAAACAGGGGACCCCATGTTTACAAATTCATGAAACTATGAATAGCTTTTTCACAAATTTACAAAAACAAAACTTTCAGCAAAAAGTCTGCAGTGACCCTAGATAATGGCTAAAATTACTTTTAAAAAAAATTGATCTTCCCAGCGAGGCCGTTGTAGACCAGTGGCATATTTTTTGGGGGGCTTTCAGCGGCAAACCTCTCTAGCACTAATATCTTTCTGCAAGATACTTTTAATAATAACAAATTTACAGGTTACTAATTTAAAGTAACAGAAATGTTGCATTTAAAAAAAACACACCCTGTTTGGATAAAATTTATATATATATATATATATATATATATATATATA
>NC_092208.1:52474404-52489038 GCF_043381705.1 Parasteatoda tepidariorum
TATATATATATATATTAAATGCATTTTTTAACTCTAATATCATCGCAATTATCTTACATTTCGTAAGAGGAAAACACACTAATTATTTCCTTTTTCGTATTTCGTAAATCATCATCACATCAAAGAAAAAAAATTATAAAATCGTGAATCTACCGAAAAAAAGATCGATGACGAAATCATGCGAATCCATGCTCTTCAAAAAGGGCGTTACTAAATGCGTGTTTCATTTCGAGATTCGGCTGTTATAATAAATAATATCGTGTAAAAATATAAGATTTTATTTCATGCGGAAATAAGCACCCCTCCTCCAAAAAAAAAAGCGATAGAATCATTGCTTAAAAAATTAAATATTCATAAGCTAGATTCGAATTACCCAGATTTTCAGAAATATATCAGGGCATTTAAAAACCACGTCAGAATCAATATTAATAACTGCCAAAAATACAATCGAAGCACTACATGGATTTGCGATAGTATCGTCATAAAGTGAGCACGTCAAAAAGTGATTATTCAAATGCGCAATTTAAATTTCACGTGTAGCAAATAAAAAATCGTAAAAACGATGAAATCGTCACTTTAAAATTTAATCATTAATCTGAGTTTTGCATATTATTAATTGTATAAAAAATATCGAGATTTGTTTTGATAGAAAATTTGAAAATCCTTGGCAATAACTGTCGAAAGAACGATTGAAATACCGCATGGATTAACGAGAATATCGGAGCAAAACGAACGTGTCAAAGAATGATTTCTTGAATCCGCGATTCGAATTTTGCGTGCCGTAATAATATCGGTATATTTCAAAAATTCACGAGAATATAAATAATAACTGAGCAATAAAAGACATCGGGATTTCGAAAAACAAAGCAAAATTCGTGGCAATAATTGCCGAATAAAATTGATTAAAACCTGCATATATTTACGATGGAATTAGCGCGAGTAGTGAGCGAAAAAGTGAAAACTCAAATGCGTGATTTAAATTTATCATGTGCATAATTTTTTACAAATAATATTGGATAGATTTCATTTCAATTAAATTTAAAAAAAAAAAAAAAAAAAAAAAAATAGGACATCATTTTGCTACAAATCTGAATTTGTAACAAAATCCCTACTAACAGTCAAATTTTATTAAAATGTAATAAATATATGGTGTACTTAAAAAATATATATAGGAATGAAAGAACAGGATTTCTAGAAAGCGAACTTCTTGCAATTTTGGTTTTTTTGTTTTCTCCCCTTACATTTTGTGCTTGAAATTCTAGCTAATCGAAAAATCCGGAGCATTTCTTTTCCTTCCGATGTGTGTGAAAGAAATCTTTTGAAAAATGAAGTAAAAGTTTTGTGATATAATATACGTTTTTACATAATAACTCTGGAGGGGAAAAAATATCCGTAGAAAAGAAAAACCAAAATTTTTTTACTTCCTTATTCTTTATTTTTCATTATTCCCAAATAAGAATAGAAAAATCACGAACATTTCTTTCCCCTCGTATGCGCGAAAAAACATCTTTTGAATATAATTATGGAGAGAAAAAAATCTTTAGAACATCTCTGCAGAAAAGAAATTTTTCAAATTTTTTAACTTAATTTTTGAAAAAATATTAGTTAAATATATCTTTGTACCAATCTTTAGAATCTTTAATGTATACAAATTCTTTTTCTTGTTATGAAACATTAAAAAATAATTTTCACTCTCTTAATCATTAAATAAAGTGTTGTATAGAACAAGCAACACAATAACCAAACTAAACGTAATCACGCCTATTCCCTTCTTAGTGAATCAAAAAATAAGTACATTATAAGAGCAATTGTATCTTGTGTAGGGTATATCACAATGCAAAATGTGCATCATTTTATAAATTAAAAACTGTGTCGAAATAAAAATTGTTAGCAATAAGTTTAACTAATGATTAACTGCAGATGATTATTAGTCCCAGTTTTCCTAATTATTTCATTTAAAATTTTTAAAGTTCAGAATTTGAAAGCAATAAATTTGAGAATTTATTTCCCACATTTAATCTGATTCTCTGAGCATTATTCTCAGCTTTCTTCCTTCCAAAAAGTTTAAAAAGAGTGAGGGGGGGTGGGAATCCTTCCTAGTTATTTTATGAGAAAAATAGTACACAGCAGGGAAAACTAAATAATTCTATCCGGTGTCAAGAAGTCCGGAGTTAAGAAGCAGTTAGTAAGTTTTGCATTTGGACATAAATTAAATTAGAATGTTACACAACTTAAAAAGCTACTCTTAGAAAGCGAATATACCTTTTAATTTTGCTCGTACTCTATTGGCGGTTTTCTTAATATCAGCCATAAGATCTTCCAATTCTTGTTTAACCTCTGAAAGTAATATATTACATTAATTCAAGAACAATCAAATATTCTCCTTATCTATTTTATGAGTAAAAATATCAACAAAATTAGATTTATTTTGCCTTTCTAAACAATAACGCAATATCAACACTTTTTCTTATTTACTAGATTCCTACTACTCAATTCCCGATTAATACTAAATAAGTATTGTAATAAAGTAATATTAATATAATAATAAGGCATGATTAAAAATATAGTACACTCCTGATTATCTGTGTGAGGATTATTCATACTTCGTTTTGTTATGATTGGCTAAGATAGCCATCTTACCATCAGTTTTTCATACAGAAAGCTTTAAAAAATAAGTTTTCATGGAACAGGAAATTCTATATATTGGATTCGTAATAGTATATATTAGAATAAATATTATAATTCGATTGTTAAATCACTTGAAGATCATTAGGGAGACACACAAAAAAAAATTTTTTTTTCATCATTGCTGTTACATCTTTAACAATTACATTTTTAACCATAGAATATTACCTCTGGCAATTTCGACAACGAAGTGCAAGGGAAAAATGTTTCCGAATTTGAAAAATAGAAAATCATTAATGTTCTTATTTATAATGATTAACGTATGATTCTTAAAAATTTATAACATTGCCCAAAAGCAGCTTCTTTTACACGAAACTTATTCCATTGTTTGTAAAATAGTAATATTTAAACCCTTTGCGGTCATATGTCAACTCTCAGCAACCAACGCTTTTTTACTGTTCCAGTCGTATGTCTCCTCCGTGCCACCACAGCAAAGAACCATACTGATCTTACATTATGTTAAGTCGACAAGCTTCGGACATACGTAGAATTCGAAATAATATTTTATAAATTGTGTTTAAGTAAATTAATTCCGACCAGCATGACACCCATGTATAAACTTAATACGACCTCAAAGGTTTAAACTAGTTTTGAGGATTAACTTGTGTTATTTGTAAGCAATTTTGGCCTCATTTTTGACAAAAATTCAAATTAAATAATTAAAAGCGTTTATTATGAAACACCCTGTGTATTAAGAAATACCTTAATAAGATAGCAGTAGTTAAAATACAATAAAAGTCCTCCCATAAAAACATGAAAAATTTAAATAAAGAAATACAGCTTTGAAAAACTTTTCATTAAATTTTTATAAAATATTTCAGATTTTCTTGTATGTATTAGGTAAGCTTATTGTGGGACAATTACGTAAAGCATTTTCAGTAACTTTTTTTAATTTTTTGAAAAATTGGCATGGCGTCAATTTTTTTTTAATCAGTTACAATGAGAAGTTAAAAAGCATACCACAATTGTGTTAACATTTCTATACAAAATAACAAGTTTAAGTTTGAAATTCTCCTGACAACTTTTAAGAAGAAAAAATTAGACGAAAACCGTTAAAGAAAAAATGATAATTTCTCTGCTTAAACATAACTTAACTAAAATTTTATTTTAGTTAGTTTGTGATATAACATTGTGTAAAAATAAATTCCTTAATTAGATAATGAATTTTTAACTAAATAAGTGGTATTACCTAAAATACAATAGCATGAGAACTGAAAAAATATAGTGGCAATTATTTAAACAGATATTTTTTTTTAAATTTAATTAAACTATGAATAAAACTCAAAGATAATAAAGTTATTTTGCTAGATTTCTTAACATAAAATTTAATTAAAATAATAACATAACATAAATTTAATTAAAATAATACACAAAATTTAATTAAAAAAGGTTAAAAAAGAAAAGGGAAAAAAAATGAAAAGAAAGAAATTATATTTTACTGCATAAAAAATATTTAACAAGTATGAAATTATGAAACTTAATTTATTTTTATAAAAAATTACATCATCTTTAAAAGTTAGGGAAATAAAAATAATATATGCAAAAAAGTAATTTCAATTCACCCACAAAATAAAATAAATAAATAACATTAATTACCACAAAAAGAAATTTTGATTTTCCTAAACCAAAATATAAATAAACAATTGATAATCTGTTTAGCTTCATAAAAATATTAGATAATTTCTTATCTTCCAAGATTGTAAGCAAATCATAAAAAATAATTACTGTCATCTGTTTGTGGGGCTGAAAGAATTGCACTGTGTATCTTTTTAACTTCTTCCACATTTCCTTGTATTTTTTCGATATTCTCCCTGATTTCTTCAACCTATAACAAAAATCTTACATTAAACACAATCAATAAAACATAATGATAAATAGGCTGTTCTAATAACATAAAACATTCAATCATTAAAAATAATTTTTCATTTTCAAAAATAATCAATTTATCTTCATTATTTCGTTTAATCAATTTCAGCCTGGGAAACAAAAAGGTATTAATTAGTTGATAAAAAATACAAGAGCAACAATATTTTCTCTAATCATAAAATTATTTTTGTTTATTAAATTATCTCTTTGAGAATTACAAGTAATTTTCATCACAAATAGTCGAAACGAAATAGTTTCAGTTAAAAAATTTGGAAAATACCACGAGTAACTTTCATTTTTAAATTATGGTGTTTAAAGAAAAATATAAAACAAAATTATCCTTTTGCGGAGCACCTTTTGGGAACCATTGCTTTATAACAACAATACAACTGCAACCATCGATAAGGAACTTTTTTCAATTTTAAATTAAGAAATTTAAAAAAAAAGGTGTAAAAATGAAATACAAAAAATCGGAACACGAGATAAATTCTCGTCGTTATAAGAATCGACTAAACTCGTTAATCTTAATATCTGGAGATCTCTCCAAATCTCTCTTTTTCAAAATTTCAAGTCGACAAAAAGTTGGTATTGCTGTCACATCTTTTTAGTCAAAGTTTTAGGTTTTCAAGAATTCGACTCTATTAATGCGTGAAACTTAGTTTATAACACCGCTCAGTTCCGTTACCTAATGCTGCACCTAATATTGTTTGTTTCGTGGAGGAGCCACAATCCAACCTTCTCCGATTTGATAAAATTGCTCCTAAAAGAAACTGAATCTGAAGCAAAATATTCCGCTTATTAGTTGTACCGTGTGTTAATTAAGTTGAAATCCTTATAGAATCAGATTTAATTTAGCAAGCGTGGATTCATTTAAAAGTATATCCTCTTTGACCATACTAATCGGCGTAGAATTCATTAATTAACAGTTTTCCAAGTCATTTTCTAAGAAGGGAAAAACACTATCCAGATTTGTGAGTAGAATTTTAAATGCTTTCCAGTTCTCCGTATTGTTTACTTCTTGTTTAGCTTTTAATGCAATTTTTATTCTCGGGAGAATAAGATATCCTAATCACGATTTTCATTTAAATCTTAGCCTGGTTCCCTTTGGATGTAAGAATCTGAAAGCCCTTGACATCTCATGCCCATTCTTTTTAGACTTGAGAGTTATTTTTCTTGGTATTTCCCAGATTCCCATGCGTGTCGTGTGTTACATTTTCATTTCATTGATTTTGACGTAGAAACAGACCTTATTTTTCTATTTGGTTGCCTTTTTTTAGAGCCAGAATCAGCGTAGAATACTGAGTCGTTGTTTCGATGCATGCATATTTAACTTTATTGCAATTTAATAGAATGTTGGTTAGATTCTTATTTTATACTTAGTTTTTTAACTAGCGCTCGTAAAATTGTACCATACGAAACGGACACAGTGTATAAATTATTCTGAAGAAATATTCTCCCTTTTTATTTTTATTTTAATCCATTAATAAACATCCGTATGACGGACTTAAGGAAATATAGTGATAAGCCACGCCCTTCCTCAAAATGATATTTTTAAGTTTTTATATCTCCTTTCTATTGTTTCCAAATAGGAACTTAACAAATTTAAATTATTTCCAAATAGGAACCACATATAACAGCACAATACACAGAACCATCTTATTCCCCGGCATGGAAATCTTGGTATATCTCCCCAAACAGCTGTCATGAAAAATTTTAAAATGTGGCTTTTTAAAAATATTACCTCAAGGTCGTAATAGATTATTAATTTCGTTTAATCACTGTTTCCGTTTTTTAATCTATAGTCATTTTTACTGTAATAACAGTTTTTTCTGGAACATTATTTAACATATGTGTTTAGCTTAACAGTTGTTTTTAATTATTTATTTTTATTTGGTGTCCATAAGAATAAAATATTTTTTTAAAAAAATGGTTGAAAATTGATTTTTTTAAAAGCGCTATTTTAGCAAAATCTAGCTACCTAGTATGATTCTTAATCAATAACGAGTATGATTCTTAATCAATAACGTTATAATAGGTAATAACGAGAAAATAAAAAATAATTAAATAGAAATTTTTATCGCGCAGTCTCTAAAAAGTAGACTGCGCGATTCAGCAGTCTCAGGGTATTCCATAAATAAATATGCAGGGAATGAAAATTGAGCGATTCTCGATCTTTGCATACTTTCGTTTTTATTCTTCCTTTAAAATCTATTTAATTTTCTTATTTTTGTGCAGTCCGATTTCTACTTTGACAGGTGCTGAGAATTCAAATGATTCTATAGCTATTTTAAACTTTGTCAACATAGTTAACAAAGTAAAAGACTTCCAGTTGTTTATTTTCGCACAAGTTATTCTTAAAAAGTTCTGTATCTGGTAATATTTACTTTCCCATACCTACAAAACTATTTATCTGATCTAACGTATCAAATCTGTGAGAAAGGAATTTGTTTTTGATCCAGTTTTGTAAAATGAACTTATATAATCAGCTTTAAAGAAGAAGAAAAACTTTTTTTTTTGGCCTGACAATTTTAAATTTATTTTGTTTATGTTGAAGTTTCTGGTTGCAAATATGAAAGCCTTTTTCTCAGCTGTACTTTTCGGAATTCAGATTTCTTTACTTTTCAAAAATTCAACTTTTGTCCCTACGACAAGAATATTCTTTCGTTGTGTTGAATTGTAAACAGTTTCTATTCTATTTTATCTGTCCTTGAACAGCCGACTCAATTTTGGGTTTACGACTACTAATGTTCAACTCTGTAGCCTTGTAATTTTGAACCCAATCCAGAAGACAAGGAAACTCCTGGATCAGTACCCACAGAGGTTTTGATTTGTAATGGGAACATGGAGGACTTTGCAACTCGACAGATTTAACGTGCATTAGTCACCATTTACTGCACGGGGAGTCTTCGGCCGGCGGGGATCGAGCCCACTAGCTCTTGGACATGAGCCCGGTGCCCTACCAGTCAGGCTATCCAGGCCTAAACAGTTTCTATTGAAGTAGTTACATTTATACTGGAGATAGGTACATTATTTACGTCGTACTAGAGCCGCACAATGAGCTATTGGCGACGGTCTGGAAAACATCCCTGAGGATGATCCGAAGACGTATCATCGCAATTTTGATCCTCTACAGAGAGGTGGCTCCCCAGCTTTGGTAGCACGGCGACCTAAGCTTGAAGTCGAGCACTTTACGGTAGAACAGTTTCACGAGGACCGATAACGCGTACACTCGGTCCCTTCGCAGACTGATCAAAGTGGTCGCCACTGTTTGACTTCGGTGTCCAACTGGGAACCATGTCTTTACTATCAGTCCACTGCGGGACATGTATCCTATAGAGAAAACTCAACTTGTAATTACATGTATTCAAATACGGAAACATTTTTCTTTATATGTATACAATATACCGCAAAAGGAGACAGCTTAGTGCCACTCACGCTTGTTTTTTCTTTTTTCGAATAAAATTACATTTTGTGATAACTAGAATAACGATAACAGTACGAGAATTTTTTTGTCCCTTTTAGGAGCAATATTAAATTGGAAAACAACTATCATTTTTGTGGTTGCTTACTAGTGTTGACCTCTAAAAGTTATAATTTAGTTGTACTTCTTTCAATGTTAGCCCAAAAATTCGCCTATTTTAGCTAGGCAAACATATTATATTATTATGGATAAAGTAAGCTGATATTTATGTTCATAAATTAAGAATTTTTGAAAGAGTCACCAAGAGTCATTAATCGTAAAATTAGTCGTAATTTTTCTTCATATGTTATTTGAGTGTTGAGGAAAATCTAGAAATCATTTAAATATTCGTGGTTGATGGCAATGTTTTGCCTCTAACAAGGGGTTGTAATTAGCAGCGTGCCGATCGAATAGCTGTAAGATTTCCAGGATGAATTACATTTTGAATTAATCACATCATGACTTCATATAATTAACTCTGTTTGAAAATTTGTAAATCCTTATCGGAAGATTTTGCAAATGTAGGATATTAATGCGAGTGCCGCAAAATAGAAACAGGCATCTCAGAAATTTAACTGTTACAGCTTAATTAACTAAGTTATTAACTGTGCTAATAAAATAAAGTCATTGATGATGATTTTCATTAAAGTACAATGAATTTCAAATGCCTTTTATTGATAGTGCATTAACAAACTTAAAAATTATTTTTCATTTCAAAATTAGCATTTCCATTTCAATTAATGAAATCGTTTCCCCATTTATTTATTTTTAAATTTATTGATCAATTTAAGTAAATTCCATCGCTTTCTTATATCTTAATCTAAAGTATTTTAAAATCAGCTATGATTTTAAACTGCACATCTCATTTCTTATTGGGTTAAAAATGTTCATATTTTTAAAGTTTGTTATGGACACATGCAAAAGTTAAATTTTTTAAGCATAATTTTGATAATTAATTTTCATAAAAATAGTTTCTTAGAAATAATTAGACAGAGCATAAAAAGAGACAATAAATTTTATAGATTACTTTAATTTTTGTCTTTTCATTATGAATATTTTAAAATTCAAGGAGGCTCTGTCCCTGTTCGCTTCGCTTACCAAACACCGTGGATTCTTCTCATTCATCATTGAAGATAAAGGAAAAGAACGATTTGTGTCAATTTTTTACAAAAATTTTGCATTTTGAGGATGACTAAATATTGCCAAATAATTAACATGGGAAATTAATTCCCTTACCTCCCCGAAAGTTATTACGCAATGAACATAGACCGTGCCGTCAAAAAAACAGATCCTGTTATTGCGCAAATTTTATTTTATTTTTCACAGAATTAGCATTAATGGATAAAAACTGTTTTTCTTCTTGATCTTCTTAAAAGTTTTTTTCTCTTTCTAAAAAGTAGATATTTTTTTTTTAATTTTGTTTAGAAAATATGTAACTATAATTTTATGTAAGCACATTTTATTAGCACGATGGCTACGCTAATTTTACATGGCTTGCTCGTCTGGCCACACGGTAAATAACTACAAACTAAATTTGCTAATATTAGAGAAATTTTGCTAGTTTTTAAAAGGTTTAGCGTGACATATCTGCTTGCTTGCTTTATTTAGAAAAACTGGGCACCTGCGCCGCGCAGCTGCCCCTATCCCATATATCATGAAATTATATACTTTGAGGTAAAACATTTTGAATTTAGCAACATTGGGGTAGCTATACAAGTGACAAATCTGAAAAAAGTGGTGAATTATATAAGCCTACGAATTGTTTAGAAATAGTGGTGGACAAAAATCTACTAAATTAAATTTCTTAAACCAAGAATCACAATTAATAAACTACCACTTGAAAATTATTTATTCGCTGTCCGGAGCAAGTTGGCATCTCTGTGTATATAAATAAAACTATTTTTGCATGTTCTATATTGCATTCATTTCTTCAAACCATTTTAGTCACGATAATATTAAAAAAAATTAAAAATTTACTCGAATTATTCGCCGGTCACCGGTGACCCCCATGGCATTCAACGTGTTAATATGTTGATCGTAATGAAATAAAATGATAGCTATATTTGAAAAATGATCAAATGTACTTGGAAAAAAAGTTGAGCTTAGGAATGCAAAGTATGCGATACAATAGGCAATAATAAATTAGAATTAATTTTACTTGTTAACAATATATAACGATAACCTTATATAACAGTTCGCATTGGAAACAGTTTTCGCTCATCTCCCTTCACTCTTCTCAGTTTTAAAAATATCGATATAAATGTTAAGATTTATATATGGCTAAATCTAACATCTCTCATACTCTATTTTTATTCATTTTTTTTTCTTTTCGTTACTTACGACATCAAGTCAAGCGCGAGCTTGAAAAATGGAAATGAAAATCGCGAGAGAGATAAGTTTTTCTACTACAATGGTTAAATAATAATTATTTCAAGAAAAAAAATGCAAAACGACACTTAAAATCACATTAACTTTCGAACAAATAGAAATTTTGGAAAAAAATTATCAGTAAAGTTACAATTGAAAATTGTCATCAGTACGTCAAATTTCAACTGCGCAGTAGCATTTCAGCGGACAGTAGTAGATAGTAGTAGATATGTCTACCAATATAACAAGCAGAAATATATACAGACATTTTTTAAACATAAAAACTAAAAAATCTGTACTAAAAAAATCTGTTAAATTATCGGAATTATAGCTATCTTATTATACTTATATAATTATAATTATCGGAATTATACTTATGCAAAATATAAAATCCAAAAGATGTAGTTGAAAAAAAACAACATTTTTTTCCAATTAATGAACTTTAAATGGTGAATGATTGTCTTTCTTAGATCTAAATAGCTGCAAATAAGGGCAAATTTGAAAAATTATTGTTTGAAAGTGTTTGAAATATTTTAACTTAAACGCAGAAAAAGATATCGGTGCTTCATTCAGTATTTCATAGTCATAGATTAAAATGCTAAACATAATATTTTTCACTTATTTTGACAACAATTAATACAAAATTAGGAAAAAAGTATGAAAAATATGTTTAATAAAAATTCTGCGTGAAAGGGTTAAGATTTGTAGTATATTAAAAACTTTTTGTTGGTTAAATCAATTTGTTAGTTAAACTAATTTTGTTAGTTAGTCCTAAGGAAAATGGTTAAATTTTTACCTCGATATTTCGTGACGTAATTAATTCCGGAAGAAATGTTTAATATAAGTTATTTAAATAGGGCTCATTAATCCAATCGACATAAAATATTTGAATTCCCCTTTTTTTTTCATTGGAAAACGAATCGTGAGCATCTGAATAGTTTTAATATCTCATTACTGGAACCTCGATTGCAGAGCGTCGATACTTAATCATGTCCATAAGCAATTACCTTTGACAACTTTAAAGCAACTAATATGAATGTTAAAGTAAGTTATCGAGTCATTTTTAACAGAATTACCCTGTCGTCTCCAACTATAAAATGAACTCTCTCCTACGCAGAAAAACCTCTTATCCTTGCACCGAGAACAAATCTAATTACGACGCACTTAAAATATATTGGTTAAAAGCTACTTTTTAAAGTTTTGTAATTCAATCTCATTATTTGATAAATAAAAAGATATATTATTGTTAAGTTTAGTTTTAATTGTATTTAATGATTTTTAGATTTTTTTTTCTTGTACAAATAAGTAGTTTTTCTCTCTCTCTCTCTTTTTTTAATTGCAATTATTCTGTACAAAAATATACCCAAATAAAGTATTAATTTTGCTACACTACTGCTTTTTTTTAACCCTTTCAAGTTTTTTCTGTTCCAATAAAAAGACAAATTAAGAATTAAAATAGATCAAATAAGGTAAAAAATATCAATTTTCTGCCCAAATAAAATAAAAAAATTAATTATTTGGGCTATTGGGGGCGGCATGTGTGTCCCAATGAGTTTTTTAAGGCGGGATACATATGTCCCAGTAGTGTTGTCTGCGAGACTACGTACCGGTGGGACCGTAACGATTAAAAAAAAAAGTGTGGATATTTTAAAACTGTCATAATATGTTAAAAGACATTTTAGTAAATTTGAAATAGCAAGCTTTGAAATGCGAAGAAACATTTAGAATTAGTTTCCTAAGGAACTTTTTTCATTAATCTCGGTCCTATTTAAAGATTTTGCAGAAAATATTAAAGTTTTATTCTAACACTTATCCAAAACATGTAATTACATCTTCAAATGTATTTGCTTATACATCATTATAAAGTAAATTTATATGACGATACCAGTTCATAATCGTTGAAGACTTAGTAAACTATAAGAAACTTTGCGGAGAAACATAAAGCTGCTTGATTACTCTTTATTGCAAGGTTAATTTATTTAATGATATTAATTCATAATCGTTGAAGAGTTAGTAAAATATAACAAACTTTGTGAAGAAATATGATAACGTTTGATTGCTCTTTATTGCTACGCTAATTTATTTGAAGAAATTAATTCATAATAGTTGAAGAGTTAGTAAAATATAACCAACTTTGTAAAGAAATATTAAGATATTCGATTCCACATTTTTTTTTAAATGAATCTTTCTAACAGTATTAATAAATTCAGGACATAAAATTTCAGTTATTAATTTATACCAGCTCAATTAATGAAAAATGGCTTTTCGTAATATATCATATTTAAGAGGTATTTGAAAAAATTTAAAATCGAAGTAAATCAAACTGAAGCCTGGAATGTTTTATTAGCCATTGGCAAAATGGGTCTTGGTTTAGATTTGATGGCGTTATCACGCTTTTCAACTACAATAATCAAGAGTAATAGTAAACAGTGCGCATGCGTTGCTATGGCGACCGCAGCTGCTTTAGAATTCCTTTTTTTTTCACTTATAATTTTCTTATGCATTAAGTTGATGAGTTTATTTTTGAGATATGGGACCAGAGAGATCCCATAAATACTTCTTGAGTTGTGAATAAAAGAGAATTTCATCCTTTGAACGATATTTTTGTTTCTATTGTTTTAATTAAGAATCAGAAATTCTAACCAACAGTTCAACCTGGATCGTTTTCAATACTAATTCAGGTGAATATCACAAATAAAGAAGGTCTAAACTGATTGACACGAACCCAAAAGTTAAAGTTGAAGCAAGGAAAAAAAGATGCCAAGGCCTAAACTTACCGAGGCTGAAAAAGCCAAAGAACGTAGACTGGAATACCTCAACCGTTACACACAAAAACGAAAGGACTCCGTTCGCAAACACAAGCATGAAACCCGTCCCTCACAAAAGTACCCAAGTGGTTGAGAGAATTGAACACTACTGAAAAGCGAATGGTGGCTCTCCGAACCCTTTTCATGCAAATACGAGAACTGGGTGTTGATCACCAATTAGGGATAAAAGAATCCATTGTCAACGTACCCAATGACTTGCACAAGACCATTGACTGTCTTCCACGCAATATAAATGATTCATTCACTATTCATGTAAAATTGCAAAAAAAAGCCTAGCTTTCAAATCATATTTCATGTATGAACTTGTGAACCCGAAACGGGTGTATGATGCAGCTTACAATCTCCTTCAAACACCATTGTACCAATCCGAAAATGTTAATACTGTTCTCGATTGGCTGTTCAATGTCTATTCAGTCATCAAAAGAACTTACACAGAATGTGTCTGAACTGCATTCAAATATGTGTGCGAAATTGTGTACCGAGCAGTTCAGGATTAACAGTTAAAGATGTCCAAGATGAAAACACAATAAAGTTGCTTTTCCAAAAAAAATTAGACAACAGCTATTATGCCAATGGGTAAAAGGCGATCACATTTTTTTTTTTTATTGAAAAGTTAGCGAATGAAAGCAACTGTTGATTTAAATTAAATTCTCTCTTTGAAACTTAGCCAATCCGCATTTTCAACACACTTTTATCTGTTCAGCCTCATCAATATCCTTAATTTTACTGTAGTAAAAAAATTATTAATCAAGTATTTCTAATTCATTCGTTTAATTACTTTTTTTTTTCTCTAAGCAGTTAAAAGTCTGCGTTTCTCTTCCTGCTGATGGGTGAAATAATTAAACCAAAATTCATGTTCTCGTTCGTGAAATTGGATAACGCGTAACGTAAGGCAAGAAAAGAAAAAAATATACAATGCGAAAAAATTCACAGAAAGAGCACTTAAATTCGCAATTACTTTTGAAACAAAATTTAAATTTCAATAATAATAATTTTAAAAAAAATTCAAAATAAAAAATAATATTTTTAAAAACCTTGTTTTTGTAGTGGAGAATAATAATTGAAAAAAAAAATTTAAAAACGAAAAACGTGGGGCGCATGAAATACATAACAGTAATGTTATATTAATGTGTGTATGTGTGCTCTTGAGAATATGTGTATGTATCTGTAATTGTATCTGAATGTGGAATATGTTTGTGTATATGCATAGGTATGTGGATGTATACGTGGCTGAGCATTTGTATGAGTAGGAAAATGTGCATATGTATGTGTATATGTACTGTTATGTATTTCATGCGCCCCACGTTTTTCGTTTTTCAATTTTTTTTTAATTATTATTCTCCACTACAAAAACGTGGTTTTTAAAAATATTATTTTTTATTTTGAATTTTTTTATTTTAAATTATAATTTTTTTAATTTTTAATTTT
>NC_092208.1:52490332-52496227 GCF_043381705.1 Parasteatoda tepidariorum
TATATATATATATATATATATATATATATATATATAGAGAGAGAGAGAGAGAGAGAGAGAGAGAGATACAATCTTAAATACTTATAGTATTTAGATATTTTACGTAAATGTTTGTAATACTTGGGGGTTTTTAGATTGGAATAATTTTAATCGTTTTCATTTTTTCAGGTAAGGAATATCTTTTATATCTTGATTGAACTTCTCAAGTAACTTCTTGAACTAACTTCTTATTCATTAATTTGTACATATATCAGAAATACATGATTTTAGTTTGTCAAATTTGTGAGTGTGAACAAATTTCATAAATTCTTCTGGCCTTTTAGATTTCCTAGCAAGTGACTCCTAGCAAACAAAAAGCTCACAATTGGTTTAATAAATGACATCTTTACGTTAAACATCTAAGGGGAAAAAAAACATTTTTTCCCTTCGAATTCGTTTTTTAGAATAAGGATATAATATAAAGGCTAGAATATTTAAGTTAAAACATTCCGAAAAAACTTTAAAATAATTGTACCTTCTTGTTCCTTTTTTTTATTTGTTAGAAACTAACATTTAAAGATAATTAAACTAATAAATGATCAACTGTAACGGTTAATTAAATATAGCAACGAAAAAATTTTATTCTCAATAGAAAATTATGCAGAAATTCGAAGTTTTTCTTCAGCTCAAAGGCGTTCATGAGGATGTGGTCTGTAAAATACGGCGCAATAACGATGTTTTAAAAATAATTTGAAATTCGTTTTTTTTTTTTTTTTTTCCATTTTAACTTTCGTATAAAATTTTTCTATTTATAGAAATTTTGTTTTTCTCCAAAAGCGTTTTTTATGATAAAAATAACGCAAGAATATATTTTTAGAGCTATATTCACTTTTTGTAATTACTAATTCCTTTTGAAAACGGTTACATATTAAGATATGTTTGACGTTGTCTACTTTTTAGCAATTTTATTCTTATGAATTAGAAAAATAGTTGATTGCGATTTAATGTTTTTTTAAATATAATAATATTTTTATTCTTCGGACTTAATCATTGGGACAAAATTACAAATTTTGTTGATTCACAGCAAGGTTGATTCCTTAAAAATTGCATAAAGTTAAAAAACCAGAAATATTGCAGAGCTCAGTTAAAAGTTGTATTGGTGAATGTATAATTATTAATTACTATGGTAAATGTTTTTAGCTCTTAATTTTTACAATTATATTTTTTTTTTAAAAGTCACATCTAAAAGATTTTATTACTTATAATTTGTGATATTTTAATAAGGAAAGATTATTTTGTAAATAATTTTTAATTAAATATATTTTGTGAGTTAGTTGTTACAAATTTTTTTTACTTTTCCTACGCGAAATTTTAAAACGGAAAAACAATTAAGCTATGAAATCACGCTTGAAAGTAAAATTAATAATCTGATTAAAAATTGAGTTACATTGCAAAAAATAATTTGACTTTACTATATACATTTTACGCAGAATATTCATTTCAACATTCATTTCCGAAATCACGTGACGGTAAAGATGGAGAGGGGATCATTTTGTCAACAATGCCTAAAATTTCCACCCTTACAATGCTGTTTATAAAACCAAACGTAAAAGGAACTTTCCTCTTTCGAAAAAATATTCGTATTAAGGGATGACTTCTGGGGAGTGAGACCTGAAGTGTAAAGATTGTGAAGTTCACAGCCCTGAGAATCGAGTGAGAGTGTGCAAGAGATACAAATTACCCTGGAGTGATTAATCGATAACTGTCTCAGTGGACCTTAACAATGTCTTTTCCTGCATAATTTTTGGGATCGTAATTGTGAAACCGAGACAATGCGGAGTCCATGAAGCGTTTTATGATGTAGTTTTTGCGCCTGGAGGCGCCGTAGAAGTTTGCTCATCGAGGGACTTAGTGGTCGATATTAAAATCGTTAATGAAAAATAAAATTTCACTAAAAGCATCATATTCAGATTTATGAATTTATTTAAAATGTAATTCTTTTTAAATATTTTTGTTTCATAGTTTTAGTACAGTTTTATAATTGACATTCGTCATTTCCCGAACATATGGGCATTTATACTGGCTTTATCGTTTGTCCTAATATTTTTTTTTCTTGTAGAATCGTTTATAATGCAACGACTCTGTTTATTGCCCATATTTATTTGTCAAATTATTACCTTATAATTTCAAAATTAACAGTTTTCAGTCAATATAATTTTTTTCGTTTTTTCTTAGCTAGGTACAGGAATGTTTACATCATGCAATACATAACGTAATTTTTAATGTCGTTGCATAAATTTTCAAATGTGATTATTTTCAGAAATATAATTACTAAAAGCACTAATTAATTTTAATAAAACTCAAATATTTATGATTTTTACGTACTTACGTATCATACCGTCAACCATTTCCGACTAATCTTAAAACAAAAGATCAAATTTAAATATTTCCTCATTTTTACAAGCAATAAATTTTATTTTTTATGTTGCGCATTTCTATATGATCAATTACAATGTGAAATTAATTTATGAACTTACAAAAAGTAGTAAGAAAAGGTAGTATTAAGTAAAAGGTAGTTTGAGGGGGGACACTTTTAGTTCATTATCTAAAAGAAGGTAGTTTCTCCTTTGGAAGAGGGAATACATAGTTTATTTTCTAAAAGAAGGTAGTTCCGTCTTTGGAAGACGGAGCATTTCAGTTCATAGTTTCTAAAAAAAGGCGCAAAGATGAATTGGTTAATGTATTTCCAAAATTATTAAAATATTCCATAAATTTAATATAAGCGATGAGAACAGTTTTTTTATGTTGTTTAAATTACGTATTTAAATACGCATTAAAAAATTATAATTTTTTTATGATGTATAAACTTCATTGAACTAGAACATAAAATCTTTTCGAAAATTCGTTTCAATTATTGGTTTGAACCGCTACTACAAACCTATAAAATAATATGCATGGAGCAATATTATTTAACATATAAATTATCTCTACATATTATCCTAACAGCAAATAAAACAATAGGACCTTTGGTTATAAGTTTAGTGCCTCTTTTAGTCACTGGTTTACAAAACAATAAACGTTATCTCTAAAAACAAAGCACGCGATTTGGCGATGCTATGACAGAAAATGACAGGGCAGACAGAAAGCGACGGCCTTAGCTCAGATTAAATATTGATTTACCAGTCCTAAAAAAAGGACGAAAACTAGAAATAGTACAAAAGAAGAAAAAAATGAAATAAAGAATGAAGTAGCGATGAAGTTAGAAGATCGAACTAGAAAAGAAATAAATTCAAGTTTGCGACTATGAAATAAAAGTTCTCCATCCATAAACTAAGTTTACTTTAATGGCAGCTCGATTTAATTATTTTTCGTTAAAATATTGAAACAAATATTTTAACATAAGATATATATTTAAATTATTGTATATTTGTATGTATAGATGTTTTTGAGTATAAAATTTTTTTTAAAAAAAGCAAAAAGTACGTATATAATATAAGTTAAAATATTACAAATTAATTGCTGAGAGCAGGAACTTAAATTCAAAACATCACATATGTTTTATTATGTATAGATAAATATATAATAAAACTTATTATTTTTTTAATTTCTTCGTTTTCTCTTTTCTTTTTGTCTTTATTAGGCGATATATATATTCCTTGTCATACAGCTCGTATTGTCGTCAGATAGTTCGAAGAACATGACGGTGACTTTACCCTGCTTCGTTGACCCGCACAATCACCAGATCTCAATCTAAATCATAATATGTATATATATATATATATATTTTAAAGAAAGAAAATATTGAAAAATGCTCTTTTATATTTCAATTCCTAGACGTGTCTAGAATTACACTAAAAAAATAAAACATTACTGTATACTAAAACCTTAAAAATATTAACACTCTTTAAATTTTACAGCTAATTAATTACTCAAAACGCAGCACATGAAAAATAAAACTAAATGAACAGTCAAATAAGGTATTATTTGTACTATGTATGTATGAAACAAAAAAAAATGCGAATAAAGCATAAAAAAGGTACACGATTGGTTTCGGTTTTACAAAAAAAAGTACGCTTTAAGTAGAAGTTAAATTGTAAGAAAAGAGGAACAAGTCTGGTCAAGTGAGATGGTTTGGGTATAAACATCTGTATGCTATAGATAGAAAATTGAAATTGTGATAGATTTCAATACAAAGAGATAGTAAGAATTTCTACTAAATTATAAGAATTTTTCAAAATATGCAATGATTCCCAGAAACAAAGGTTTGATTATGTAGAGCAGTGTTGAATAATTTTACCAGGTTAAAATTCTAAACCTAGGTTTAGAATTACAACTTCCTGGAAAGATTAAAGATATTTTAATATCCTGATTTTGTACACGTTCTTTAAGTCGAATTTTTACGGATTCCAATGTACACTAGACTACACTGACAAAAAATTTGATAAACACCCCAGTTATTAATATCAGCAATAGGGTTTTTTGAAGTTGGTGAAATTCAGTTTATTTGCAGGGGAGAAAACGACAGTAAAATCAAATTTATTTGAAATCTTAACAATTTGCGGACTTATTTAACAATATCATTTAATTTTTTAAGTGAACAGCATATTAGTATATCCCGTCATTTGACAATTGAGAATGGTCACCCATTTATTACGAATAACTAATTAGTTGTGGCAAAATTATTTTGCTATCTGTTAATTTCAAAAACTGATAACTACATCACATAATTGACAATATGTTTAACGCAGGTATCTGGCTAAATTTTCTAACTATTCAACTTAAAAAAAAAATTTAAATCTTTATTAATCAAAAATTTACTTCCAGTTTTTTCATTCGGATTTTTTTCTTTCTATTAGTTTTCGTTCTTAAACAAATCGGAACCTAATGAGTTAAAAATAATAAAAACTCCAAGTAATTTTAACTTTAGAAATATTAATTTAAGATAGCGTAAATTTCTTAAATAAATAACTTCTTTATTGCAGTTGGAGAAAATTTGACACAAATTTAGGAAAATAATTATTCATCATGAATAAAACCATCAACAAATATTCCAGCATTTATTTTAAAACAAAACAAGTAAAAAATATTTATTTTATGTGATAAAGCAATATCCACAGCAACTAGCTATATCAACAGATCCGGCAGTAAACGATTTCACCAATACGTGAGTGAAGAAGAGAGGATGATGGAAGTATATATGCACACACACCGAAAACATGCAAATTTTAAATGACAGGAGAGCAGAGTGCGATTTGCACTTTAATTATCAGGGAAAATGGCCCTCTTTTATGCTCTAAAGCCATTTGGGTTTATAATTAGCCGTAGTTAGGGAAGGTCAGAGTGATCCTGTTGTCAGTCTATTTCTCAAAAGAGTAAAACTTTTTCATAAGTATGCAATAAAATATAAAATGTAGTGCTCAATAAAAATTACGAGATAACTAAACATTTTTAGTTTGAATTTTTTTTCCATTAAATAGAATTAAATTATAACATGTCATATTTTATAGGTATTTTCTTTCTTTCTTTTATTCATTCCATCAATGAAAAAGAAATGAATATTCAATTCCTTTATTGAAGTAAGAGAAGAGTGGATTCAAATTTAGCTAAATAATTATTCCACTTGAATATGCACTTTAATTATCTGGGAAAATTGGCCTCTTTTATACTCTAAAACCAACCATTTGCGTACAGAATTAGCCATAGTTAGGGAAGGTCAGAGTGATCCCGTTGTCAGTCTATTTCTTATATATTTAATCCTTAGTATTACAGGTATAGAGACAATACAATCTTAAAATATTTAATTCGGAAAGGTAGTTTTTCTATTTTCCCAATTTAAAAAGAAGTAAAACTTTTTCATAAGTGTGCAATAAAATATAAATTGTTATGTTCAATAAAAATCACGAGATAATCATCAAC
>NC_092208.1:52496791-52699268 GCF_043381705.1 Parasteatoda tepidariorum
CTTTTAAGAGGCAAAATAAGCAGTAATATTTCTTGTAAGGTAGAGTTTTGCAGTTTCTAAATTAATGATTTATATCTTATCTGATTTTAAAAATGATCGATTCCAATCAACAATACAATGATCAAATCTATGAGGAATTATCTACTAAATTGCGTTAAACAGTAGACTCGTGGTGTTTTTGTTTCGATATTATTGAAACCATGCTTCAATATTATTTGATTTAAGAAGTCTTGAACTTTTAATGATTACAAATTTTAATTAAAAATAGGTATGACGGAATATTAACAAATTTTTGGTTAGTTTTTTAATGCAACAATATTATAAACATATTTTATACATTGATCTTAAATTATTAAGGATTTGTCATAAAATTATATTAGAAAGTGTTAACTTTTTTTGCCCAAGAAGAAAGTAATTCTCAAATTAAAAATCGTTTGTTTTATTACTCTTTAGAGATAAACTGTACCTTTATTATAGTATCCTTTTTTACTTTAATTTTGGCATTTTAATGTTAGTCCGTTACATGTATAGTGTTCCAGAAAACGTCCTGACTTTTTCTTTTTTTTTGTTATTTTAATGTTACTTGATTTTTTTCTTTGGCTCAGTACGAGGTCTGCAATACGAGGAGCATACAATAGAGCAATCTTTTCTTTACAAAATGAAGTAATAAAGAAAAAAAAATATTTCTGGTTAATTGTTACACACATACGGTATCAAAAAATGAAACTTACTTCATTCACGTAGCCAAAAAGTGGACTGAGCAATAAATTTTTCAACTTGTCCAACAGTGTAAAAACTAACGAATATATAGGACAGCAGAATACGTTTTGAACTTAAAATATATCATTGAAATTTCAAAAATTGAAAGGGGGATAAAACAACATATGAAGTAATTTTACTAACATACAACTACCACAAAAATTAAGGAACTTTTACAATAACGTTTATTGTTAAATATTCTTGTTTCATAATTTAACTTGAGCATATATTGTTAGTTTTTAACCATGTATATTTTTGTTAAATCGATTTTTAAAACTTATTAGCAATTAAAGGAGAACTATAACAATATTTTTCTAAAAATTCTGAAAAATATCGTAGTATTTTATACCACATATGTAATATTGGTTTCGTAACATAAATATACATTTGTCTGGTTTTAACCCTATGGCCAATTCAAATACATGCTTTAATTTATTGAAAATGAATTTCAGTAATTTGATCTTTTTACTTTAATATAGTATTTTTGTTAAATTACTAATTGCTAATTATTTGAGTAAATTTAGATAGATTTAATTAGTACTTCTTTATATAATTTATGAGATTAATTATGATTTATTTCAGGTGTTTTAACTAAAGTATGTTCTTTCAATATCTTATTTTCATACTATTAGGGGGACCGGAAAGTAACTTAGTTTCGTCGCATTAAATATTTGTTAGTCTTAAAAACCAATTCATTTTTTTTCGATTCGGCATTGAAAGGTTGTTACTAACGAGGGTGAATACATTGATTAAAAATTAAATCTTGATAACATATATCAACGGCACTGAAACGACATTACTTTCCGGTCCCCCTAATACATTGGTGCAGAATATTTATAATAATTGTTACTTTTGTCAATTAGAACATTTTTTTATTATTCTGAATGATTGATATTTCGAATAATTGTTAATTTAATTTTATTATGCATTGTAAAAGTTATTATTATTTTGTTTTACAATTTTATTCCTTTCATTTCCTTGTTTGTAAATGGTTATCTTTTGATATTGCTGCTAACTGTCACATAAAATTCTTTCCCCGTGGGAATGTCTGTATCGCTTTCACTTATGTTTTGTATGTGGAATTCCTTTCCATCACCCCCTTAAACTTTCTATCATTAGGCGGTAAACACCATTGAAAACGATTTAAACCTGTAGTTTTGAGGACATTCTTTAGTGATTCAATCCACACACTCAGCAAACCACCTTTTTGGCCTTTAATTTTATCATTTTTCTGGCCAAATTTGGCAAGTGTAACTTTTTATCGAAACACGGATTAAATGCAAAAACATTCCTGTGCCAACCAACTCAACTTTCCCACCAATGTTATGCCAGTTTAAAGACTTTTTCTTACGATATGTCATTCTAGTATTTAGCACCTTTTTTAATATTACATTGGTGCAGAATATTTATAATAATTGTTACTTTTGTCAATTAGAACATTTTTTTATTATTCTGAATGATTGATATTATGATATATTATACCCTTTTCTCCCCTTTTTATTTCTATTATAATTTTTCTCCCCTTTTTTTCATTGTTTTGTAAATTTTCCATGTTTTCTCTACATTCTGAACTTTATATTTGTGTTTATATTTTGAATATATATTTGTGACTGTAACACCGTTTCTGTAAATTTGGGGGTGACTATTGATTTATTCATCTAAATATATTATTGCTGTAAAGAGTTGAATTTCTGTAGAACTGTGCGGCATTTCGTAATGTCTTCCACTAACTGTTCGCTATATTTACATCCAAGTTCTAAAGTTTAATTATGCAAAATTGTCCTTTAAATCTTTTCGGCCATTTAATGTCTATTCTTTTTCAATAAATTTTATTCTCCTCACCACAAATACTTGAGTATTTAGAATACAAGAAAAACCCAGTGCGTGTTTTGAAAAAATGTCAGTTTCCTGATTCAACTGAAACATTTCGAACTTTTTTCCTCACGTGACAACACGATAGCTTTACTTTGAAGGCTAAGTTCGATAGAACTATTTTTGACCAATCACAATACAGAAACTCTACGTTTAATGGCGGAGTTGAAGAGAAATCAGGAAGATAGAAAGATAAAAACTCGATTATATTTTACAAATACTCCTTGATAATTTTATGTAAATTAATACGCTGAATCAACAATGGTATACTAATTTTTATTAAGTAATGCAAGTATTCTCAATTATTTATTAGCATTTATAAAGTAATTTCGGGATTTAAATCCAAAACTATGATTTGCTCTCCATCCGTATTCGCTTTTAATTAATATTTGTTATTTATTACAGATGAAAATAACTTGCCAATATTTGATTAATTATCAATTTTTACAAGGTAAATTGCAATTATAATATCGCATTACAGTTCCTGATGCAGAATAACGTTTTCTGATCTGGTTAGATGCGTTTTTATATGCGTAAAAATTTTGAAATTTCGAAAAAAATTGGGAATTACGAATTATTATCCAAGACGAATGTAAAAAGTACTTTTATCATATTTTAAACATTTAAAATAAATAATCATAAAAGTTTAAAAAATCTTATAAATGAAAACTCTTCAGCATTGCATCCAATATCATTTAAAATAATTTTCCTACATTCATATTTGCATAATTTTATCGATTTTATTTAGAAAAACAGTTTTTAAAAATTTTTTGTCAATAGTACTTTGAAATATTTAAAGAGTTTAAGTAAAATTTCAGACGATTACAGACACAAATGTCTATAAGAGTTAAGTATAGGTTATTGCAACTACAAAAAAGAAAAAAAAATAGGCTTAAGGTTAGGCATTAGGCCCTGAGAATTTTCTGCACCCCTGGTTAACCCTCCAGCGTTTGTTAAAATATATGAACGGATTTACACAGGGTTCCTACTCAATTTCAGGGGGGAAAATTCCCTGACTTTCCCAGGTAAATTTCAATGAAAATCCAAACCATATTTTATCTATACCATACAATTTTTCATCAGAAAACTTTGATTTTTTATTTGCAATGCTAAATATTCGCAAATAAATATCATTGAATGAGAATAGAAGCACGGAAGCTTCACTAAAATCTGAATTCTTTATAACAAATTATTGCAATAGATCTAAGAATTATTTAACTCGAATCTCAATAACTGATTATTGCAATTAACAATTCTGAGACTGATTATTTTGCAGGTTTGAAGTAGGAGTTTTCCAAGTTTTTTTTCTTTTTTTAATTGTAATTTTCCCTGACTATTCACTGCTTTTAAGAGGCAAAATAAAATCCCATGATGATTCCATATTTTCCCTGTTCTTACTGACCTGTGGGAGCCCTGTATATATTATACATATTCAATGTTTCAAAAATATGATATTTTCAGGCAAGGAAGGCGAAAATAAATTTTTCAATTAAAAAACAATGGCCTGTAATGACTATCTCTAAAAAGAATAGACAATATCTCCATTTTATTCAAAGATTTCTATTATAGACCATACCTGTTTCCATCTACTGTACCTTTTACAAAAAAAAAGTAATAATAATAGTAATAAAAATGAAGTTAAAAATATTGAGCCAATAAATTGGCAAAAAACTATAATTTTGAATATCATAAGTTAAAAGTATAGGTCAATATCTGATCCTATAGTATAAAATATATATAGAAAGCCAAAAGTATAGCTTAATATTATTTGTTATATATTTCATCCTATCACTCAGTTATTCACTGCTATTCTTATAACTAGAAGGAATATTTTCTAATATTTAATTAGTTTAGTTCAAACTGTGAAACTGCTTAGAAACTGAAAAACAGAAAAACTGTTATGTTTAAATATTTAAAGAAAAAGAAATAAATAGTGACTTTCTGTATTTTACATTTTAACGAGAACCAAAAACATGTTATATTTGATACTTGCTTTTTTTTTTTATTGGGTAAAAATCCTGTTCAATAGAAAAGAAAGTTTTAATTATACAGTGAACATATGAAATTATTTATTAACGGAATGTGAATACTTATTGCAGATATCGGTTATTCGTTCGCATACAATTATTAATTAAATTTCATGAGAATTTCTGTGTGTTCATTAAAATCTTAAATTATATTCTGGGATTGAATAACATAATGCTTCAAAAGAAAGAAAACAAATGTTTAAAATTTATTGTCCTTTTTCCTCCATTTCAAAGAAAAAAAGTATAATAAAGATAAAAGTTGATAATTTGGTGTACCTTATAAAACTTCTTAAAAAATTATACATTGAAAAATAGAAATAAACATAAAATATGCTACAAAAGAACTGTGCATTTCATTTCATGAATGTATACGATGCTACAAGATAGACTTTAGACATAAACTTTAAAACTAATTATGTGTTTATAAATTAAAACTAATTTCATATCACATTATACTTTACATTTTAGAAAGAATAATTTCAAACTTCATCATTATGCATTTAAATGACAGAAATATGACTGAAATAGTTATTATCATAACCATTTCTTTTATTAATCTCTTTGATAATAATAAAGTAATATTTTTTTCAATTTATACTATATCGTGCTTTTATATTTAATATAAGTATGTATATAGAATATATTTTTAAAAAAACATCTCTGAGCGAAATTGAGTCTTTGCCTTTACATGAAAAAAACCCGGAAAAAAAAGGTGAAAAAACAATTTCCACGGACAAAATTGGGTTTTTTAAGAAAAAACCCACGTGGGCTGGGTTTTTTCTTAAAAATCCGGTTTTTATGCAAACGCTGTCTTCTATTCATTCTTTCTTAATTTAAATATGACTTAGCTGATAAAAGTTAGTCTTTTTCCAGTACGCTGGTAGTTTTTACATTAAACTTGAAGAAAAAAAAACATAAAACAAGGAACTTTCATTAAAAAATAACATATTTAGAATACAATATTCATCCCGTGACAGTGATCTTCTATCCATACCTCCTTTGCTAAAAATAAATTTTGCTGATAATAGGTGAAATCTTTTTCCATTCACGTAGATTTTTACATTTAACCTGAAAAAAAGATAATATTAAACAGGACTTTGAAACATGATACTTGATTTATAGTACACTTGCCTTAAGCTAGGAGTATAAACTAGTTATCGTATCTTAATTTCTGTTACTCTTTTTAATTTTTAAAATATATGTTAAAATCAAATATGCAGCAATAAGGGATATAAAGCCCACTCTTAAAATGCTCACCCGAAAAATTTATAATATTAACTAAGATATCACTATTATAAGAAATAACTATTTGTATATTTTTGAAGCGAATAAAGTTTTAAATCAGGTAAGGCTTCAGGAGTTGATCGAAGTTACTTTCAGACTCTCGTGGCAGTCAAAATTACTTTCGAGATAAACACGGTATACTGCTTCTGCTTGAGAAGGTGTGCCATTCCATAATATATCGATCTAATGCGTGTCTCCAATTACCAGGCAAAAATTTTAAGCATCTCCTGTAGCGTTGGTCGTAATTATGTTGTGAAAGTGTAGATATGTAGCTCCATTCAGCATCGAACAAATACGTGTCTCCAGGCATCTGGCAAAAACTTTTTCTGTATTGTTCTTCATTATGTTATAAAAATGATACAGATATGTAGTGTCATTTCATGCAGCATCGATCTAATGCCTATTTCCAATCATCGGACACAAATTTTAAGCATCTCTTGTTGTGTTGGTCGTCATTATGTTGTGACAAATGATATAGATATATAGCACCATTTCATGCAACAAATATATTTTTGTTTATTGTCCTCGTACGTCACGTATAATTTGCAAGCCCCTGTAGCTTACGAAAGAGTATATGACTTAATGTTCTATGGCGATTTTTAATTCTTTTTTGTATGCCTGCTTTGTCTTTTCATTTTAGTCTCGCTATTATGAAATTCCCTGTTGTCGTGTGATATGAAAAATAATAAATATGATATAAAATATTAAAAAAACAATGAAAACTATAAATATTGGTTTATTAAAAGTTTTCACCCTTCAGTCGGAATTAATAAAATTTAAACTGAAAAATATTCCATTTTCCTTTCAAAAATCATATCTGACTTACATAAATAAACTAGCCGTTGTTATCCAGTGAATATTAATTTAGAAATTCAGGGTCAATAATAAAGATGTAAAGCCTTAATCTAAAATATTTGCTAGTCATTGTGAAGATGATTGAGTTCATAGATGATGTTCGGTATAAGGGGTTAAATTGTCATTCAAAAAAATATGCGCGACTTATATGAATCATACAATGTCGATCTATAATGTCAATCAAAAATGAGAGTTATGAATTCCATACATTTATAATAAAATTAGTTAATTGTCATTGTAGTGTAACCTCACTATTCTACAGACTATCTTTTAAGAACACTTTAAAATATAAATGCCCCTTTACAGAAAAAATGGTTTCATTTCTTGAGCTTCTGTGCTATAAAATTTATCAACCCTTTAATGTATTTTTATCACTTTTTTATTATATCACAATTGCCTTCGTTGGAGAGTGTGTCTCTAAAAATATTGATTTCGCTTCCTCGCCTTTATTTCATTTCAGTTGGCGTTCGTAAAAGTAGAGAGTGTAGAGGAGTCGATCATTAGAACACCGCAAATAGTGGCTGTGTCCCCGTCGATTTCGCTAACTCACCAGCATTCATGTTAACTTGAACTGATGTTCGTTACATGGTACCAGGGGTCTGTCCAGACATTTTGTGAAATGTCCGTTTTTGTAAAATTGTGAAAAAATTACTCGTAATTTGTGAATATAAAATAAACGTTAAGTCACATTCTTTCAACCAGGGTCCGCTTTTGTGAATTTGTGCAAATAGGGTCCGTTATTGCAAAAAAAAACTTTTTCAAGGAGTTTTTAAATTGTAAAGACATACAAAATTATGCTCAACACTGTAAAATTATAATTAAAAAATTAAATTTTAAAAAATAAACAGCAATTGCAGCTACTAAATTAGCGATGCAGCATACAAATATTTGGTATTTAGCTTATACTGCTGAACGCAGAATATTCATTTCGGACGAATAAAGGAAGAAGCATCTGCCGAAGACAAAATTTAATTCGTTTACATCTGTCTTTCTCCCCCCCCCTTCCTGGGAAGGGTTTATTCGATTAACAAAACAATAATGAAGATAAACAAATTTGTGAAGGGTCCGCATAAAAGATAAATTATTTTGTGAAGGGTCCGTTTTTAAGTTAAAATATTTTGTGAAGGGTCCGTTTTTATGAAAAGATATTTTGTGAAGGGTCCGATTTTATGAAAAGATATTTTGTGAAGGGTCCGTTAGCGGGCCCAAATTTCTTCTAAACAGACCCCTGGGTACTGATCTCAACCATGTTCTTTATTATTAGTTACGCCCCCAACGGTCATCAACTGTTACTGTGTACTGACCATTCCTTCCAGATATCCAAAAAAAGAATATTTGTTGCTTACTTTAATACTATTTATAAATAAAGTGTGTTCGCAGTTTTCAATTTAAAAAAAAGGCTATTTTTAAAGTGATTAAGATTTTATTATCAAACTTATATCTTGTTTTTTTTTTACTACAAATATAGAAAGAGTTAAGACTCCAAAGTTTATAAATTATAACTTTCTTCAATTTTATTTTTGTAAACAAAATAATAAATTCTATTGAGAAAATGCAAATATACTTATATACCAAATTTTGTGCAGCATATTTTTATTCCTCTTAAACCCTATAATTTTAGTCGCCGAAAAATTCATTAGTTAGAAAAAATTGTAAATTTCAACGTCGTGGATTTATTCATTTTTAATTTATTATTACAAACTAAATATCTCATTCAATAAGTCCTTGTAGATGTGTCTTTTCTGCAAGTGAATTTCCATCGCGGAAGAAACAACTTTTTGATTTTTGCTTATTTCTACACTTACTGAGATCAAGCATTTTTATTTTATTCTCTTTAGTTTACAACTTTTGAATTATACAAAAGCAATAGAAACAATGCTCTGATTAACAAATTTATAGATTAATATATTTTTATTTCATTTTTTGTATTAAATTTTTCAATCTTAAATCCAGGAACCACTTTTGATGCGTCTTCTCTGCAAATAAATATCCATAGTAGGAAGAAAAAAAACTTCTTGATTTTCATTTAGTTCTACACTTACTGCTCAAACCTCTTTATTTTATCCTATTTCATTTAAAACTTTTGACTTATACAAAAATTACAGAAATGGCGTCTTGTTTAATAAATTTATATACTACATCTTGTTCATTCTTCGTGTTTAATTCCTTAGCATTCAATCTAGAAATTCCAGTTGATGTGTCTTTTTACAAGAGAATATCCGTCGTGAAAAAAAATTACTTATTGATTTTCGTTTATTTCTACACTTACTGATCAAACCTTTTCATTCTATTTTATTTAAAACTTTTGAACTATACAAAAATTACAGAAATGGAGCCTTGTTTAGCGAATTTACAGATTAAATCTTTAGTACATTGATTGTACATTTAATTTCTATATATTTAGATTACTACATCTTCAGTTCATTCTTCGTGTTTAAATTCTATATATTTAGAATACTATTTCTTTAGTTCATTCCTCGTGTTTAAATTCTATGTATTTAGATCATCTTTAGTTCATTCTTCGTATTTAATTTCTATATATTCAATCTAGAAACTCCTGCTGATGTGTCTTTTCGTAAAATACCGATTGCGGAAGGAAAATAAAAAAAACTTCTTTATTTTCGTTTATTTCTACACTTACTGATCAAACCTTTCTATTCTATTTCATTTGAAACTTTTGAATTAAATCTGTAAAAATTAAACGAAATTGTGTTCTCATTAGCGGATTTATAGATAACCGCATCTTAATTTTATTCAGGATTAGAGTGCACTTCTGCATGAGTTTGTGAATGAAGGAATTTTTTCCAGATAAGTTTAGTATGTGTATTAGAAAGTATTTTGTGCTTAGATGGACATCCACCACTTGATATATTTTCCAGCTATGACATCATATGTATCGGAAACTCAACACACAAAACTGCTGATATATATTTTTTTTAATATTTGATCAATTTGCATTAAAATTAAGTCAGTATACTTAATTACTATTTTTAAGTTCAATAACAATGTGTACGAGTAAGAACAATTCTGAGATCCTTGTTGCCAAGGCATCAAAGCGTCTCAACTGGCACCCAAAATTTTAATATTTTTAAACTGTTTCTTTGATTCAAAATAATTCCGTTTAAAATGAACAAATAAGTAATATTTTTTTCTTGACATAGCGTCTCCTTCTAAAACATTCCTAAAATCTGCTTTTCTAATCAACTCAGATGACTTCATTATTTGAACAGGGTTTCTACTTTCATTCATTAGTTTTGTTTCAAAATTGAGAGTGTTTTATGAATTATGTTCTTTCTACAAATCTTAAATATTTGTGGGTAAATACGATGAATAAGCTAAGATAATATCAGGTGACTTAAGAATAACATGAGTGATAACGAAACTAATAAGAGAAATTGAGCTACGAAACTCGGGTTATAATAAAATACTCAGTGATTCTCAAATTTTAAGTGTTTCTTCATGAAAAGTGTAATAAGTTTTTCTGGTCTGTTCAAACTAGAAACAATTAAATGCAAATAGTCTTTTGACAACTTCATTTACTTTTAGATAATAATAAATTAGCAATCGTGATTTTCATCCAATATTTTTAAAGCAAATTGTGGTTATGCTTCTATCCATTACATAACATGCTGGCTCTTATAATATTAACTTCAGGCTTTTGAAAATTTAGCATATTTGCAGACCCCTGACTATGTATTAAAATACAAATTAATGATTTAAAATATCTTTCACTTTATCTTATAAAAACACTTGTTTTTGCCTCTATATTGTGAAATAGATAAGAAAGCAGTTAAACAGGTTACTTTTTTTTGTAAAATATTAATCATTGAGGTCACATTTGCTATAATTTTTGTTGTTTCTCAGAACTCTGATCAGGGAGTTGAACATATCGATAATAGTAATGCATCCTGTTATTTCCTGACTGCGAAATAGAATTAATATTTTATGACTCAAGTAATATGCTATTTCCTATTCTGCTACTTAGCGTTTTTGTTTAGTACGTGTTACGATGACAAGCAAGATAATTTTGTGATCCATTAATGATTTGATCTAGCGCCATACCCCCTGCAACGACTGGAAATTTAAGATTACGCCATTTGGTGATGCTCAGGACCTGACTAGCTCTTGGACTCATAGTAAAATAAGATATTTTTATAACTTTTCCAGTACAATATTTAATATAAACCTCTAATCTATTAAGTAATTTACTATAATCGAAAGGGGATGAAAACTAAGAAAAAATGAAGCATTCTCTGAAGTATCTTAAGTCTCAAGTTAAGATTTCTATTAGAAAAAGAAAAGTTTTTTTTTTTTACACCGTTGAATGCTTTCAAAGCCCTTCCTAAAGAATGGGGTTTACACCAGAAATTGAGCTTTTGCTAATGATTCCAAACCAAATAAATCAGCATGTGATAGTTTAAAGCTTAATTGAACTTCAATAGTGTTTTTAAGCAATTGGGCCATAAAAGGGCACCAGAAACCTGAGAGAATAATGCATGCGTTGGCACGTAGTTCAACTAAGCAACTCTAGATAAGTTTGCGAATATTCATTACATTCCACAGAGCTAAATTTTTGCCTAGTTATTTAGACAAATATCTTCCTGGAAGTAGAATATTCAATCAGTTTATTAAATGTTCATCGTTTCAAGTAATGTGGAGTCAATTTCATATGAAGAAAAAAAAACTATGCACGTGGAATTTAAAAAAAAGTTTTAATAAACCGCGTTAAATTTTAAATCAATATTGCAAGGATTTTCAATTGAATACTATGCACATCACAAGTTTAAAAAATTATATCACATTCAACAAATTATTCCTTTAGCGTAAATAAATAAATAAAAACAGATTATATAAATGTCGATGTCAAAATGAAGATGCTCTTTAGAGAGTTTAAAAGACTTGTAGCATCGGAACGATTTTTGTGCATGAACAATTTTTAAAAATTGCTCCAAATTCCTAACAATTTTATTCGTTTTGATTAAGCAACTTTCTGCAGATTGCATCTTCGATAAAGTGCAGGAACTTGTCTTTGTTTACCGTGTCTAATTAAATCAACAATCAGAGGTTTTCTATCTGGAAGAAAGTTCAAGAAAACCCCACAGGTAGAAAAGTGTTCACGAAGGAGAAACATGCTGTAAATTGCTTCGGCCATAATTTTTTCAGGTGTTTCAGCAGAACAATTAATAAGTAATTAAATCATTGAGCTAAACCATTAACAAATTAATCTGGTATGATAGAGGATATTAATTAAAAACAATTTGTAACAGTTTGGAAGTTAAAACATAATTAGTGTCTGATAACATCCAATCTATTTTGGGAAGTAATAAACTCCATTGATTTATCGAAAGTTTGAACATTCTCTTCTCGAGTTTTTAAGAAAGCTTAAAGCTAAGGTGACCAAGATTTTCAAATAAATTTTGCAAATAAATACCCTTTTTCATGCACTTTCTAACTCGTTACATATTTTGGTGACAAAAGAAATGATTTCACATGATACACAAAAAAAGTTTTAAAATATATTTAAGAGTGGTGTTGACTTATATTTTTCACATTGACTTACAAATATAATTAGTTTAAGAATGCTCTAGATGGATTTTATTTTAAGTTATTACTTTTTTCTATTACATTTCAAATTACATTTATTTGCAACATAATTATTACAAGTCTAAAAATAATTTAAAAATATTAAAATTTTGTGCGCCAGGTGAGACACTTTAAGAACCATAGTGACCAGAACCTCGGGACTTTTCTACATCTACACACTTTTAGACTGTTATTGAAATAGGTTAAGTACAAACATAAATATTAATAGTTCTGTGATCGAGTGACCGCCATATTTGATGACGTCGATGGAGAATGTACCAAGTACAAAATTCTTCCTATGTCTGAAATACTTTTTAATTCACACATTAAACATTTCTGGAAAAAATTCTTCATAATCAAACCTAACTGAAGTCTCAGATTCATGACTATTCCATTCTTCATATTAATTTTCTAAATATTCCATTTAGTTACCCTTGTAGATGTGTGTTCTCTACAAGTGAAGATCTGTCGTGGAAAAAACAACTTCTTGATTTTCGCCATTTTTTCCCTTATTACCGATCAAATTGTTTTAATTAATTATATTTCATTTAAACTTTCAAATTCTATAATAGTTATAAAAAATGTTCTGTTCAAAGAATTAATAAATTACTACGTCTTTATTTAATTATTTTCTAAATATTCACTTAAGGAACCCGTCTTCTCTTCAAGCAAATTTCTGTCGAGAAAGAAAAAAAAAATTCCGCCATTTTATCCCTTACTATTTAAATCTCGTTATTTTTTTATATTTTATTTTGAATTTTTGAATCCCGATAAAATTATAGAAACGATGTTCTGTTCGGAGACTTTATAGAATCCATGGATGTGTCTTCTCTGCAGCGAATATCCATCGTGGGAAAAACAACTTGATTTCCACCATTTTTTCTCTTATTGATCAAATCTCTTTATAACATGTTTTAAACTTTTGAATTCTGAAAAAAATTATAGAAACGATGTTGTGATCAGAGAATTAATAAAATACTACACCTTTATTTAATTATTTTCAAAATATTCAATCAAGAAACCCTTGTAGATATATTTGCCCTGTAAATGAATATGTCTTGTTTGTAAGTGAATATCCACCAAGGAAAAAACTATTTCTTGAACTTTCGCCATTTCTCTTTATTTAATTACATGCTATTTTAAGCTTTTGAATCCTGGAAAAAAAATCATAGAAATGATGTTCTACTTAGAGAATGAATGAGCTTCTACGCATTTATTTATTTATTTTTCAATATTTCCTAATTTTTCAATCGAGAAACACTTGTAGACGTGTCTGATTTCCCTGTAAATCGCCATAACAGGAAAATTAACTTCTTGATTTTCACTTATCCCTACTTTTATGGATCAAGATTTTTTCTTTTTTTTTTTTTACGGATCAAGATTTTTTTTTTTTTTTTGAAGTGTCCTTCGATTCAAAAATTTTTAATCTAGAAAAGGAGAAAGCAAGGTAATGTAAGAAAAGAATTCGTATTTTTATTTTGTATTTTCATTTCATTTTGTTAAAAATTATTTTCTCATTTTCAAATTGCAAATAAAATCTTGAAACTGAAAAGAGACTAGTTTTCTTTCCAAGAGAATATACATCAAAGCAAAATCATCTTTTTAATTCTCGTTTATTCCCATTCTTAAGGAATCAGAGTTTTTTATGACTATGGTATAGAAAACTTTTAAATCCTAAAAAAAGTAAAGAATTTTGCCAAGAAAAGAATTCATAAATTACTACAGCTTAACTTATTTATAAATTGTTCAGTAAAAAACCTTGGAATTGAGTTTTTTCTGCAAATGAATATCAACACAAAAAAATCAACTTCATCATTTGTTTGTTTTTTCCTTATTCTTTCAGACCAAACTTTTATTATTATAATTATTTCTTCGCTAAAGTTTTGAAAATTATGAAGTTTTATTCAGATAAGAAAAAATATTTAAATTATTACATCTTAATATCATTTTTAAATAATTTTCTTATTGGGAGTTAATTTTTCTAACAAAAACCCATGTAGATGTGTTTTCACCGCAAGTGAATATCTAACGCAGGAAAATGAACTTCTTGATATTTCTGCTCTAATGGATCTTATATTTTTTAGAATTATTGTATTCAAATCTTTTGGAATTTGAAAAAACAAATAAGTAATTTTCAGCTGCGAAAAGATATTAAACATTATTATAGCTTCATTTTAATTCATCTATAAATTATTTTCTTTTTGGAAATTAATTCTTTTACCATCTCTTGTAGACGTGCTTTCTCTGAAAGTTAATATCTAAATCGGAACTAGTTTGTTTTTTTTTAAATTTTCATTTCAAATTTAATTATTAAACTAAGAGAATTATATTTTAATTATTACATCTTTATTTAATTTATAAATAATTTTCCTATAGTGAATTAAGTGTTCCAACAAAAACCCATGTAGAAGTGTTTTCACCTTAAGTGAATATCTAACGTAGGAAATCAAACTTCTTGATAGTCGTTTATTTCTGCTCTAATGGATATTATATTTTTTATATTCAAATCTTTTAGAATCTGTAAAAGAACAAATAAGTAATTTTTAGCTGTTAAAAGGTTTAAATTATTATAGCTTTACTTCAATTCAACAAATTATTTTCTTATTGTAAATTAATTCTTTTACCATAATTTCTTTTAATTTCATTTAAAACCTTTAAATGCAAAAGAAATTAAAGAAAAAGTCATTAAAAAGTATACATAAATTACAAAGCATTTAAATTATTAAATAACAATTTCTTATTAGGAATCTACCGCGCGAACCGTAGGAGGTATTAGTTGTTTTCCTCTCCATGTAACGAAAATACGGGTTAGCTCTACTAAAAAGTAATCCATAAGGCTTGTATGTTCGAATGCATGATCCAGGAGTTCCCTTGTCTTATAGACTGGGTTCAAAATTACAAAACCAAGGAGTTGAACATTTATAGTCGTAAACTCAGAATTGAGTCTGTTATAGAATAAAACATTGCGTATTTTTCTTAATTGTAAAAAATAATTTTTTCTCTGCGGTATCAAAAATGTCATATTTTCCCTTGTAAGTTACAAATAACTTCTAATTTGTGAGGATAAAAACACAACCCAATATTCTATTCACTCATTCCTTTGACAGTAAGTATTGAAAAGTACTCTTACTTTTTTAATCAGTCGTTTAGTTTATTAATAAACATTTGTTTTCAAATACCCAAAAAAAAAGCTACTTCAGTAAATTTATTCACTGGCATTGAATAGATTTATAACGTGAAAAGTTTTCCGACCGAGCAACGCAATTTTATAAATACTTTTCTAAACGACGTAAAATGCTTCAAGTTTTCTTTAGGCTTAATGTCAAAATGTCCCTTGTATAATGCTTTATAAATTAATGGTATCTTCGATCTGTCGGCAATCATTTACTTTTTCAGGCCAGTGATCCAAAGACACCGAGATATTCATTTTGTGTACATATAATTTATTTCAAACTTTTGATTCGCAAGCCGACTATTGGATTTTTTTTTTCCTCCTAACTTCTTCGGAAAATGGCGAGATGCCAGATCAAATGCGTTTAGTTTGGCAAAAGAGCCCAAACGTTTCCTATACATCTACCCCTTTTAAAACATATTCTTGTACTAGTTTCGCCTGATTGGGAGAAGCATTCATGATTTTCAAAATGTCGGTTTTCAAGCATATTATTTATGCAGTTTATATGCATTATTATAATTGCTTTTTGGAGATTTAAAATAAATGTTACGGTTTTGTTCTCTGCGTAGTTGTTTTTGAAGTTAATTGCTACGTTTATGTAAATATGAGATTTACGTATATTTTACTACATGCCACAATACATAAAATTTTAATTCCTTAAAACATGATTAATTTAAATAACCTATTTAAAGTGAAAAAATAATATTAAAATAATAATCTCGATAAAATTTAGTTAATTTTTGATTTTTATCGCTAGTTGAAACGTTCGAATCTTTATTATATAAATTTCTAATTTAAACCATTTGTTATACAATTGTTTCTTACTAATTCTCCCCCTTTTTCATTGATCTGATTTTCCTTTTGTCTTTCAAATCAGGATCTAGTTAGAATAAGCATGTGCAATAATACATATCTTAATAATATACACTTCCTTTGCAACTTAATTACACACTTTTTTGTAACTTTGATAATGTTTAATTTAATTGTAATAAATATTATCAAAAGCATTTTTTCTTGGGTATTAAGTTGTAAATTTTTTTTATCGAATTTAAATATACGAATTTGGATTAAAAAAATTTAAGTCATAAGTGCTGAAAAGGCAAAAATTTGCTGAACAAAATTTATAAAAACTAATGGGGAAATTCCTTTTAAAAAATTATCGAAAGAAAAGGAAAAAAACTAAATTGTTTTTAATAGAAATTGTTTTTTATTAAGAAAATTAATTATTAGAACTTTGTCTCCTTGAGTTTTTATTTTCGTGCTGCAAAGGGGACCACAAGCATTAACTTAATTACTCTTTTTGCATGGAATGCATCATCATTGAACTGCTATTGGTTACGATTGGATTATCACAAGCTGTTTCAAGTAAGTAAATAACTACTACTGTACGAGTAAGCAAAAAAGTACCTCGCAAGTAAGCAAACCAAAAAGTAAAAACATTTTCTACTGGACAATCAAAAATATAGTCAATTTTTAGTTATTTTAGCATCTGTTCGGAAACTCGTGTTAGTAGTCAATTGGGCACTTGCATTTCAAGAAGAAGATCATGGACACCCACACATGTGACCAATGACGTAAGCACCGGCTGATCGAATGTTAGCGTTGTTAATGTTAAAGTTGATCGAATGTTAAAGTTAAGCTAAGTTTCTCCACATAAGTTGCTGAAATATAATTGTTTCTCGTCTACGTCTTTTACTGAACTTAGGCCTTCCTATTTGTTTAGATATTTTACTGTAGTGAAAAATTTTTGCATTCCTTATCTGGCAGCTCCGATGCATAACTAGTTAATTTTTGCTCTACAAAGTTTCGCGCTTGTAGTTGAGATAAGTAAGAAATATATAGTGAAAAAATTGAAATATTTGTGAAAGAATCATCGTGAAAGAATACAGAATGTGTCACTTTGGAGAATCGATACTTGAAGGTCATTGTTTACTCAAAACTTCACATTAAATAATGAAGGTATAAAATTATGAAGATAAGTAATTATATTTATTGATATAAAATTATATTTTAACTGTATTTTATCGAAAAATAATTTTATATGTTTTTCAGAGTTTATTTCATAATGCACAACTGTGCATAATGCATTATTAACTGCATAATGCATAACTGCATAATGGTTGCATAAACTAACTACTCGATGGTCTGAAACCATTAAAAATTAAGTAACTATTTATCCAATATTCTATTAAAAAAATTATAAGAATTCCTAAAATGAAGCAACTAATTTTCAATAAGCTGAGCTATTGACTTTACTGTTCAAAACTCTTTTAATTATCACAAAAAAAAGCGACTAATTATGTTTCTATAAATAAAACATAATTCCTAAGTGTAGCGAAAAACAAAAATAAAAAATCGATTATAACTTCTTTAAAAACTAAAAGAATCGCTTCTGTGTGATAAAATGTACTAAGCTGAAGACTTTTTATTATAATTTGGCTAAGCGCCATTCAGACATCTTAGAAAAAGCATAAAAAATTTTGTCTCAAATGACCAAAATGGATTTGCGGAATCTTCTTTCACACTATGTCCGTTCGATACATGGAAATCCTTTTTTGTTTCCTTCTCATACATTAAAACATAGTCTCTCTATTTTTGTTCTGAATGTAATGTTTTTCTTTTTCTTTCCCGAATAGTCATGGATTGTAAACTTCGTTTTGGTTATTCGTCTGGCACCATTGATTTTTTGAATTCTTTACTGCTTTTTATCTCTCTCTTAATGAAAGAAAAGAAAATATTTGACTAAATGAAATTTTAGACTTATTGTTAGAAAAGTGAGACAAATCCCTTTGGGTTTGTTTTAAGAGATTCGAAAGAGGTTTTCCATTTATATTTATGTATACAAAGTATGAGAAAAATAAAGAAAAAGCGCCAAAGTACTTTATTAAATACTTCCTTTTATTACTTAATTTATTTTGTACTAAAAATTATACATATTTAAAAAAAAAATTTCTTACATAAACTGTTATACATTTTACTTATTATAAGCTTTTTCTAACAGTGTTTAAAATGACGTTCGGTTGGTGCATCTGTACATACATGGGATTCTTTTGCCAGCAAATTTATTGGACAAAAGGGTCTGACTGATCTAGAAGTTTCGAAAATCGATTTTTCTTTTCTCGCACATTTTGATAATAACTGTTAAGATCGACTGTAACATATTAAAATCGTATTTTTTAAGATTTACTAATTTGTTATAATGATCAATATCTTACGCAAAAACTAACTGCATAATATTTTAATATAAAGCGCTATATTTCATTGAAAATCGTTTTCAATTTTTATGATTCCTTATCAGATAGTTTTTTGACGCTATGATAAATTTTAATGACCTAATTAATAATTAACAATTATGTTGACCGTAATTTTAAAAAAAATATAAAGAAGCTAAATGTAAGGAAGCTTTATTTTAAATTGGTAATTGGAAAGAATATATAAGGAGAAATTGAAAATTAACAATTTATTTTATAAAAATTTAAAAATTGAACTTCAGCATACAGAACTTGCGTCGGGTTATGTCATCGAATATTACATTTAATAAGAGAATGTCCACAAATTATGACTCGCTCGGGAGGGAGGGAGGGAGAAGTTTGTGAAATTATAACAAGGGGAAGCTAGAAGTAACAAAAAGAGAGAGATATAACACTTTGATTAAAACAAAAACGCATAAAATTAATAAACTAAATATTTTTATATAATTTCTTTTTATATATTTTTCATCGAAATAAGTATACATATAACCATTATTGTTGTTATGCTCGCAAATGTCATTAAGACACATAGTTAAAGTTTGAGAGTAAAATTTTAATTAGAATCTATGAAAGTTGAGCTTTATTTTTAACCAAAATAAAGGGTGGCAGGGGGTGACACTTAGTTAACAAAAAAGTAGTTCAAAAATGTGACATCATTTGCCAACAGTCCATAACTGCAAGTGCCATTATTTGCCCACATATCGACAAGGTGACACTCACGCCACGAATTTAATAATTTTGTTAATGGCGGTTAAATCTTTTATGATATTAAATACAATATCTTGTGTGTAAAATACATTAATTTATTTAGAAACTGTTTCTACTTTAACCTTTACAAGAACAATTTTTTTCCCATAAAAAAAAGAGAAATTACGACTTTAAAAGATCATATAATAAAATAATATTCTAACAAAATAAAATAAAAAAAGATTAAATATTTGGGCAATTGGGAAGGTGCTGGGACACATATGTCTCGGTGGGGCTTAAAGGGTTAAAGTTTAAAAGTTCAGTTTTTTTTTTTTTGTTTTATACCTGGTTTTCATGCTAAAAACAGAAATTCTTGCCTCGAGAGATTAATTTAAAACTAGTTTTTCAACAATTCTAAATGAGTACAGTTTATTTTTCCATCCCTGCTCAACTGATCACTCAACTTTATTTTTCTTTTAAGTTAAAAAATCTCCCAGTAACGAAGTCAACATTTTTTTGAGGGAAAAAAAGCTGATGAGTGGCCAAACTGGAGGTGATCGGTGGCCACAAAAATAATGCTGATACAGTGAGACCAATATCGCTTTTCTGGCTTCTTTGAGTACCATTTCGACGAGAAAATTTCATGAAACTTTTTTTCCTCCACTCCCTGTTTTGACATTTTGTTGCGCCGTCTCAACTTCGTGGAGAGAGGGTCAGGAAATGCATGCCTAGAGAGCTTGATTGCATAATCAATAAGTTTCTCCTTTTTTGGAATTCAGCTTTCTTAAGCTTACGGAAGCAGGTAGAGGTTTAAGAAAAATATATACAAATCTATGCATGTCTCTTGCTAGATTTTTCGTTTTTTACTTTTCTTTCATACGATTCGAATTGATCTAACAGTATCCCAATTTTTGCTCTTTGGTTAAAAATGATAGTTCATTTTGTTTCGTATGGTTTTTTTAAGTTTTCGCTTTTATTTAAATAAGGAATTAAATCTGAAGGGCTCGAGGCAATAAAAATTATAAACCACAATTTTTATATATTTTTTAAAGGGAGAATTTTGAAGAGACAATTTCAGAAAAATATGCATATAATTGTTAATTTTTTTTTCTCCTGTTATTTACTCTTAATCTAGTTCCGGAATACGATTCGAATCAAAATCTTTATTATCCTACCGATTTTCGGGATTTGGTTAAAAGTTCCCAATTTTATTAACTATTTAATATGGTATTTGCTATTCTAGGTTTTTGTTTAAGCAAGGAATTAAATTTAAAAAATCTTTTAAAGATCTTAATTAATTATTCTCCATGAATCGTTAACATGTACCCCACTAAGTATACTTCGCAAAATTTTTCTCTTAAAAGCCCACAGAGTCCCTCACGTAAAGTCTTCCGAATCTTTTATGAGATCCATTTTGGCATATGCATCAGAGTCTAGTAAAGAAGCAGTTTAGTTCACATTCTAAGAAAGTTGGATTTTAGACAGTTAATTTGTTCGGGGGAGTATTGCATAGCTGCCAGTAGATTTTACAAAATAATATAAATTCCATGATAATTGCTGCATAATGTACTAAATATTTTACACATAGGGAATTTTAGGGATTTTTACAGTCATCGAAATAACAAATCAATACCACTGGGGGTACTGATCCAAGAGTCTTCTGGATTGGTTCAAAATTACAAGGCTACGGAGTTGAGAACATTAGTAGTCGTAAACCCGAAATTGGGTCGGCTGTTCAACGACGAATATAAAATGCAATGAGTGAGTGTAGTATGTTGTTATCTATCAGAAATTCAAGAAGATAGAGTACTTAGTTATCACTGGAATTAATATTATGGAACAGTTATAAAAGGTAACCTTTAGAAGAAATTTAATTATTATTATATTGCCACAAGCCTTTTATTTTTAATAAAAGTTTATCAAACTACCTTTTTCGCATTTTTCTGAGAATTTCATAATCATCTGCGGTGCGCATAGTAAACTCGTAATTTTAAAACATGGAATAAGTAGTTATTAGTTAATTTTTGTACGGAAAAAAAATTCTGAATCTCTCCCCTAGTTAATTTTTTTGCGTCGTCTTCATATTTTTATTGGAATAGAAAAGCTAACGAATCAGGAAAAAAGCCACAAGATAGATTGATAACAACAAAACTCTTAAATTTTCGAAAAATCGAAATTTTCTTTTCTTATTTTCAGAAAGTCAACAGTGCGTAAAATAATGTGTTAAAAAGATATTTTAACAATCGAACGTTTATAGCAATTATGCGACTAATACAGAAGAATTGTTTAACATGCAGCACACAGCTAATTTTCCAGAAAATCCCATTTTTCATTTTGCATCGATATATCAGAAACTAATAATCCATTTTCTCTTTCGTTATTACAAACAAATAAATATGCATTAGATTTTTTTCTTTAAAAAAAAAAGTAATATTTATTTGTAACTTTTTAAATTTTTGATTAATCATTTTGTGAACTTTTTATAAGAATTAAAAGGATAAAGAGAAATCATTTAGAAATTTGAAAAACAAAGTCAAATAAATATGATTTACATTATAAAGAATTCTATAGTCTATAAGTTAGAAAGCACTTAACGAAATTTGAAATTAGTAGTTTTTAAAACGTCTAGGGAATTTTCGAAAATTATGGTTTCTTGGAAAACATTAATGAAACTGGAAAGGTTCTGTATTGCACACACTGTTCAAATCAAAATATTTGCTGTGGCTGCCTTATAAGTTGAAATATCGGTAAATCTTTTTACACACTATGAGCTTTCAGAAAATGCATAAATACTAAATATTATATGAATATATAAGTAAAAATGCGTTTTTTTTGTGACCTCTCCCTTTTTTTTTTTAAATTTTTAGTTAATTTTGTATCATATTGCTACTAATTGAATTGTCATAAGCTATAAAAACTATTTAATGATATGTGCCATATAAGAATGTGCTTGTGATAAAATTAAAAAAAATAATCAGTTATATTATCAAGTAATATTTTCGTTTTAATTTTGATAAGAGCCTATACAAAGGTTTAGGTAAAACATAATTAAATATTAAAAGCACTTTATCACACCGTTTTATAAAAGTTTTTGACTGATAAAAATTTTTAAATTTCCTAAAGCTTTTGTTTAATGTAATCTTTTTTATTTTAAATAAAATTATTAAAATGTAAACTACATTAATAACAAATGCGAGAAAATGCAATTTCTCGTTTTTCTTTTCTTTTTTTTGTGCACTCTCCATTTTAAATTCTCAAATGAATTATTTTAGTGACTTTGTTTTTAAAATTTACTTTTTAGTAACAGCTTTTTCAAAATTTTCATAAACTGGTATTGTCAATATTAAATCAATTAAATGCGACAAAGCTTATTTAAACAACAACAAAAAAAATGGAATTTGCATATTATCACGGAAAATAACTCAAAAAACTAACTTTGTCAGCACGTTCTGAAAAACTGTTTACTGCCCGATAACTCTGAGCATTCTTGAAACTGCTAAACCTTTATAAAACTCTGTTAACTGGGATTTGTTTTAATCGCAGTTAAACATATTGTATTTGGAAAAAGATATGTAGCATTTCATTATAAATTAATTGGTTTGAAAAAACTTTCGGCAGCATAACAATCATATCTAAATAAAATAACAAAATGACACAGTAAAATCTTTTTTAAAAAAATATATGATATAATAACACATTTATGTTACTAGCACCTAAGATATTCGCTTTGGAATTACCTTGTTATCCTGATATTCTATTTGGTCGAATTCCGAAAACAATACGAAAAGAAGAAATTTTCATTTAGTACTGAAGTTAAAATAAATAAATTTCCTTTCCCGCTTTCGTCATTGCGGAAATAGCATTTCCTTGCTGTAGCAGGAACAGAGCGTTGTCTGAACGAAATTATCTTCGCAATTTCAGTTAATGAGGCTTGTTCTGTGCTTTTTATCTCCAGCTTTCATGAACATCTTTCAGGGAAATGGCACGGAACTTGTACGTGTTGTTTTTCTGCTTTTCTTTTCAAAGATGTGATCAGGAGAGTCCTCCTGTATCTGAAACTTACTTTTCTGGCTCACTTCTTCACTTTCAGATGATTCATTTCGAAAGAATAAAAACAAAATTTTCTTCTACTGCTCATACTGATTTCAAGAAAATATATCTTGGCCATATTTTTTTCTTCCTTCATTAAATATATATTTTTAGAATTAAACGGTTTTTCAAGATGTCTTTAGAGACGAGTTGCTAAACAACGATCAAATAAGAAGAAACTTACAGGGTGCGTAGAGTTTTTAAAAATTGCTTAAAGGTGCCTATTTTGGATTTTTTAAAAGCTTTTAAGGACTCTTTTTTTTTCATGAAGTGTTTATAAGATAGGTGAAGAATTGGTTTGTAAGAATTTTCATTGAGTGTTTGCTGACTTTGCTTCCTTTCAAAAATGATTTTTTTATTTTTTATTTGACAAGTCGATTGTTGTCGAGAATTTCGCGAAAAGTTTGGATTTTCACAATGTGCAATTCAAGGTTTTCACCATTCATTCAATTACAATTTATTCAGACGTGCTATCGTCTGAATCATTTCTATAAAGAAATACTAACCAAATTTTAAATTCTAACAAAAATTCATATTTGTGAATAAAAATAATAAATACGTTAAAATAAATAAATTTCATTCCCTGCTTTCGTCATTGCGGAAACAACATTTCCTTGCGGTAGCAGGAACAGAGCCTTGTCTGAACGAAATTTTCTTCACAATTTCAGTTAATGAGGCTTGTTCTGTGCTTTTTATCTCCAGCTTTCATGAACATCTTTCAGGGAAATGGCACGGAACTTGTACGTGTTGTTGTTTTTCTGCTTTTCTTTTCAAAGATGTGATCAGGAGAGTCCTCCTGCATCTGAAACTTACTTTTCTGGCTCACTTCTTCACTTTCACATGATTCATTTCGAAAGAATAAATAAAACATGACTTCTGCTCATACTAATTTCAAGAAAATATATCCAAGCAGAATTTTCATCCCTTCAACATTAAATAGATATTTTTGGAATAACATGATTTTTCAAAAATAAGATGTATTTATAGCCAGGTTACTAGAAAACTATCAAATTCGATGAAACATTGGAGCCAAGACGTGCCATTCTTGAAAAATTTATGTCGTTAGATGTAATAATTAACTTTTTAACTTATATATATGGCAGTTACTAAATAATATTCTAGACGCATCGAAACATTTATTTCCTGTCAATTTTACTTAACTGTAATGTCCTTTAAAAATGTATTGTCTGTAATGTCCTTAAATGAACAGTTAGAAATTTGAGAACTTTTCACGATCTCAAAATTTAAATTAACTAGGTACTTTTTGCAAGGTATCTGCTATTGGGTTGTTCGGAAAAGAAATTTCGCTTTTTCCCAACTGAGGACTTAATTATATTTTTTCCCAGCCAACTTCACACTTAAGCCTCATAATCATTCTATGTTTTGACAATTGATTTAGCAAGGCTTGCTTGTAAAAAAGAATGATAGATTATACGTGGTAGATTTTGGTTGGTGACCTTTTAAATATGGAAAGTGATAAGCAGAATTTTTGGCATATTTTAATATTTTACTATTGTAAAGGTAAAAATGATATTCAAGCAACAAGAAAATTATCCTATGTGTATGGAGATGACGTACCGGCAGTACGCCAGGGCCAAAACTGGTTGACAAAATTTTAATTAAAATGCAACGAAGATACTGCACGCCAATTTAAGCTGATGAAAACACAATAAAAGCATCTATTGATGCTAACAGGAGAATAACAACTCATAAGATCGCTGAGATAATAAAATTATCGAATTGAACTGTTCATGATCACTTGAAAAACCTAATGTTAAATCTCACAGCTTGACACTTGAGTTCTTCGCGTTCTTACTGAAAGTAATTTGCGTCGTTGCGTAGACGTTTGTGATTTGCTTCTCAAACGATGAAGAATATTATCTAATTTTTGAAGTCCATCATCAATGGGAACGAAAAAAAGAGTTATCTACAACAATGTTCCGCTTTCTACAAAATCTTTTAGACGGTAAAACCTTTAATGCAAATAAGAAGGTTAAAAACCACCTTGCTCAATTTTTGGCCAACAAAGAGCAAAAATTTTATGCACGTCCCAGAGAGATAGCGAAAGGTATTGGGTAGAATGGACAATATATAATTCAATAAAATATTTATGCACAATTAGAAAAACGTCTTTAATTTTCATTTGAAAAAAAAGAAAAAAAACAAAATTACTTTGTGAACAACCGAACATATTGCAAAATATTCAATATCAGCAACTGCAAATATATTCTTACCATTCTAGCTCCTCCATTTTTTTTTCGTTGAGCAAGCTGAGCCATATTGTACTTAACAGTTATATTTCAATACCTTCTAACGGTGTCAGTTGTAATTTTTGTTGATTTTATTATAAGTACGTTTGATACAAAATCTGCAACATCGCTACAATCTGATTACAGTTCCGCTATAAGTAACAGAATGATCATTTTAAATAACCTTTTTAAATTGCCATTTAGAAATACACGAACTTTTTCACCATCTCAAAACTTAAATTGACGAGGCTTAAATTGATGAAACTTAAATTGATGATTTTTACAAGATACCAATATTGCAAAATATTAGATATTAGCTGATTCAACTATGCTTTTACCATTCTAGCTCTTCTAGTATTTATCTTTGAACAAAATTGATCCAAATAGTACATTACAATCTTAGTCCAATTTCTCCTGACTGTGTCAGTTCTATATTTTGTTAATCGTTTATTGCTACACTTTAAAAAAAAAATCTAACCCATTGCTACAATCTGGTTATGATTCCACTAAAACTAAAATTATTGTTCTCAGATAACTATAAATTACATATTTGCCGCGTAAGCTGCTTAAAATTGCTCCGATGCCAATAGTTTTTGCTCTAAATCGCTCTAACGTCAATAAAAATTGCTTCTTCACACGGCACTAAAGCATTCAACACTCAGTTACATCACTCAAATTGGATTTGTAATAAACATAATTAATTAATCAGTAAGAAAATTTGCGTTGGAATTTTATAATTAGATCTCATGCTTCATACTAAAGTCAGAACATATGATAAAAGGTAATTTGGCTAGTAATTGTTTCTTTGACCAACTTATTCGAAAAAAAAGAATTTTTCTCATCAAACTCGTATTTCGCGTCTAGAAGCTATTTATCTTGAAATAAAGGGAGTTTCAATCAAGAATAGCCTGTTGATTAATGTGTAAAAACTAGAAGAACTTTTTTAAATTTTTCCTGCCTTTTTAGAATTTGTTACCATCTCTTGAATCCATAATAAATGAGCAGCGGACTACTTATTATGTAAATCAATAGGTATTTTTTAATCTTGCAATAAAAATACACACATTTTATTACGGTATAATTAACTTTTGAATGAATTAATTAAAGGTTTAAATAAATTTTGAGGAGTTTCCTATTGGCATTTGGTTTACAAATTCATAAAGTAGAAATATAAATGATATGAAAAAGCAAAAAAAGCAAAATTTGTCTGCATTTATTTAGTATTGCTGTATTACTCAATCTATGAAATGTGACTGAGAGAACAATTTCTAGATATTAAAATTTTTATTTATAATTATTTATTTTCTCATTTATAAAAAAAATAATTTAAAAAAAAAAATTAAAAAAATAAAAAAGTTTGCTGAAATCCTCCTTCTGTTTTAAGTATAGATTGCCAAATACTTAGTACTGATACTGAGAAGATGGAAGTAAGAAGATATGTTCTAAGATTGTTCTAAGATTGTTCTAAGAAGATATAATTAACTAAGTTACAGTCAAAGAGGTAATTAGGTATGAATTATATATATTGCCTTAAGTTCCATATTATGTAGGCAGAGATGTTAGCAAAAAGTGTAGCATTTTTTTCTGTTTTAAATCCCATTGATTTTTTTAAACTTCCAGCATTGTTCTTTTGATTTAAAAAATTAAGAGCAAATTTAAATGCCTTTGTTTAAACAATATTTCTCAAATAAATTATATTTTACTGCTTGGGCATAAAAGATACAAAATGAGTATAAGTTATATCTAGGAGGTAAAAATAGTTTAACTCTATGGTTGATTTAATTGCACAACAGGCACATACTTATTGGAGTCGGGCAAATCGAATCATCTAAGTGATCCGAATTAATAGAATCAGTTTCACATATTCGAATCTGTTACTGGTTCCAATCACTTATAGATTCGATTTAACTGATATGAATCAGATGCAAGTTGGTGATTTGAATCATCGAATCACCCAACACTAATACTTCTGCAAGGTAGCTGGTCTCTCTGGAAAAAAGGATAATATGGTATTTCCTGGGAAATTCACGATTAGTTCTCAAAATTATTGAAGTACAAGTTATCGGCAATATTGTAGTTGAAGTGGCATCAAATTCCATGGCTAATATGCTTCAATACATGATTACGCATTACAACTGATTACTGTAAAATAGCTCTTTAGTGGTATAATCATATATATTCTTATGTTATCATTGCTATTTTAATAAGTAATTCAGTTTCATTTGAAAAGTAATTCCAATTACTAATTTTTTTAACTTTCTATTAAATCAGCATATCTTGTATTTAAACGTAACTTTGAAAATGCTTAGATTTAATCTTTGAAAATTGATTAATGTTTATCTTCATGTGAAGCTGCCGTATGATTTACCAAAGCCTGTTTGCTAGGGAAACGAAAAGGAGTTGAAAGTTGATTATTACAAAGCACCCTTCCAATTTCTATCTGCAATCAAGCAGATATTGATTTTTGTAAAATTTCAGTGAAGTTTTTGTATTTCCACGTTTAGATATTAACTTCCGATCCCTATTTGTGTACTTTTTAATAAGAATTCTGAAGAAGAAAAAAATTTATTAAGGGGTTCTTTACAGCAGGGGTGATTGTGAGCCCAAGTCAAAATTCCGGAAAATTTCTTGAGTTTAAAAAAAAAAAAAAAAGTTTAAATTGAAAAAAATTTAAACAAGGTTTTTTTTCCTTTTTCTCAATATTTCTTAGTTTACTATACTTAAAATTTTACACATACCTATGATGACCTGGAGAAGTAATTAGAATTTACAAATATGTCTTTCTTTCTTGAGTTTATGATTAATAACAAGTATTTACTGATAAAAAATTAATATTAATCATGAGTATATGCTTATAAAGTATCTCTCTGGCTCTCCCTTACAAACAAATAAAATAAACTGTGTTTTTAAGTTCCACCTTTGAAAATTTGATTTCCGGAAACTTCTGTGATCAATGATTTCTTGAAACATCTGGACCTTCGATCGCCGGAAATTTCCGGATCACTGTTAGCAAAAATTCCGGAAATCCGGATTTTTTCCGGAGCACAATCAGCCCTGTTTACAGAACACCCTATATATTTTTAGAATCCACGTCAAATATAAAGACAAAACGTATACACATTTAGGGTTGTAAATAAGGAATGGGAAAAAAAAACGAAAACACGATCGTATCGAAACTAACGTATCACTACTGAGGACAGTGGGACAGAAAATATCAAAGCCAGTCTGATAGCCAACGAAAACGTTAGATGGCGATTATAGTTGAAAGGCGATTATTTAATTGCCTCCGAGTTTCATGAAATAATCATACTGGCTCTGATGTTTTTATCCCACTTTCTTCGTTAGTGTTTCGGCATTTTTCGATAGCGCTTTCTCTTCTTTTTTTTTTTTTTCATGGACTAAAAATATTCTAAATAGAAAAAACATCCTATCAACAAATAAAACAACGTCAAGTTTTGATTTACACAGGTTACTGACTAACGATAATACACATAAGTATGATGACAATATTATACAAAGCAATAATTAATAAATACGATATTATTGTGAATGTAGCTGAATTGTATTTAGGTAATCAAAATATTAATACCAATGTGGAAATTTGATAATTTGAAAAATATCGCAATACATTTTTATAGATATCACGATATATATTATATTGCGATATTATTACTCATTAATCATGGGTATTGATGTTTGCGTGCGTGACAACTAAAAAATAACAGTCGCAAACACAAGGTGTCTAAAATCGATAAGTTGATGATGAGAGGGATAGGTAGATGAGTAGCGGATAAATACCCCAAAAGTACATAAATTATATATTTTGTACCATGAGATTATTAAGATTTAGATCAGTTAAGTCTGAACTTCTTGGTCTAAATATTAAGAAAAATTTTTAAAGGCAAAAATATTACCTCTAGGCTGGAAGAAAAAAAAGTTCAATAAATCTGTTGACAAGCTTATGTCCATTTTAATTACCAATTAGACGTGTGAAATAAAAAACTGATTTTAACTTTTAACATAAATACTCCATTGACTTAGTTATCCTGCTTTTTAGTTCTTACACATCATCTTTAAACTAAATTATTTTTTAAAGCTTTTTTATTTTTATTTTAGATGCATTATTTTACTGCTTTAGATCAGTGTATTCTTTTAATCACACTTAACACTAGATTGCCTGAGGAAGTCATTTTGACTGCTTTTAATTTCAATTAGAAAAACAATGACACGATTTCTTAGAATTTTGTACAACATATAATTTTTTTAGTGTTAATATTTACTAAAAACTTGATATATAACTGTAAATAATATAAAAAATATTATAACAAATTTCTTTACACATTATTTTTTTACAATCCAGTCATTTTGACTGCTTTTGGGCAATATAGGTAGGTATATACTAAGTTTCAATCTTTCTAGTGTTAAAAAAGTGCAAATTTATAGTAGTGAAGTTCCTTCCGTTTTGAAGAAAAAACACTTACAAATGAAATTCAATGGTTCGCATAATTAATAATAATTGCAAATAGGTACACAGTTTAATTTTAACAAAGCTATTAATTTATTATCACTCAAAGATGTCATTGAGATAATTTTTTATATATATATTTTTTTTAAACTTATGTTGTACTACACATTTTAATACGAATTCACGATACCATATAAACAAGTAAGAGACAGAAATTAAATCCACTCTCACTTGAACAAAATGAATTTATTATACTCGCATATTGTATTTATTTTTGGCTGTACGATTTTAAATCTCGAAATACTAGAACTTCCATTTATTAAAAAAGAGGACCAGCTGGTTGCGGAGGCGGCTATTACATGAATAAATTTAAAACTTCAACAAAACCGTTCGATTAGTACTAAAACAAAAATATTTCTTTTTTATTACGACTTTTTAATCCATTTTCACAATGCAGATTTTAATAAAGATAGCTAACTTCACTAACTCTTTGCTAAGAAAGCGCATTTTTCAAATTGTCAAATCTTGAACATAAATATCTTTTATCTGCTGTTTTAATTAGCTTTTACAATAAACTGAATAAAACTAAGACATCTACTTACTAAATTCTAAAAACGCGTAAAAAAATTAGAAAATTTACCTTCTAATAAATTTACCTCAGAAACAAGAAATAGATTTAATCTTCCTTTTAACAAAGTACCAAAAATGCACTTTTAATTTTTAAAATAAAATCCAACTATTTAATACTTAATAATAATTCAAATAAACGTTGTTGAATGCTAGAGGTAAGGGAAAAAGTCATTCCCTTAAATCCGCATCCATTAAACTCATAAACTTAAAACTAAGTAATTATTTTTTATGGCTATAGAATCGGTCGTTAAGTTTAACGATCAATTTAGCAGGAATGCTAAATTGAAAAAGGAGAAATGTTACAATGCCATAAAGTAAAAATTAATTTAAAAGAAGAATAGTTTCGAACTGAAAAATTGAGAAATCTGAATTATTTCCAATCAAATAAAAAGAATAAATAAATTTTATTCAATAAATATTTTGATTAGTAGCAGTAACTGGAACAATTAGAATTTAAAAGCTGGCTGAAAAATAGATAAAATTATTTGTTTTATGTATTTCCTGCATTTAATTCCACACATGTATAATTTTTTCTTCCTTTTATATTTTTTCAGAATTATTAATCTATTGATTTTTTTAAGAATTATTCATTCTTGATTTTGGTTCAATAATTCTTTTATTGACAAAAACATTTTGGGAATTTAAAAAATAATAAATAAATAAAAAAAACTAGAGTTTAATGGGGCCTTCGATTTACTGTTACGCTTCAACCAAAATGCATGCAACAGAACGAAATTACTAAAATGGTATGTTCATATGATTACACGACGAACCTGTTCATGAATAACAGGACGAATGCATTCACACCATAATAGAACGAATATGTTCTTCCATCGTACTTTCGAATGAAAAGGAAATTGTTATATTTGTATATTCAGTTGCTCAATATGCAAACATTCATTTTAACATGCGAATATATTGTAAAAATAACGTTTTTGAATTATCCCTATTTTTCGCGTCCTCTCTGTATTATTAACCCATACAGACTGAGTTTTAAATATTAACATAAACTTTGGGAATTAGAAAACATTATCCCGAATAGTTTAAATAAAAGCATTTTACTTCAAAGTTAATTAACTAATTTAACCGAACATGAGAACTAACAAAAGTAAGATTTTCCTTCATTTACACTGAATTTTAAAAAGAACTATCGCATAATCTGCATTAATGTTTCAGTTAGAAATATTGTACTATCATAAGCTTCTAAAAAATACTTTTATAATACACTAAACATAATTCATATAAAGTTGGATGAAGAAAACAGCATATAAAAGGCCCAAGCACAGAGAAGTATATAAAAAGTTTTCACTATATTGTTAGGGCATGAAAAAAAGATGCCCATTTTTTTCTTTTTCAAAACCCTAAATGTGTATAAATGACAAAACGTGTACAGCGCCATTCTGCGGTAATAAGCTTAACTACTGTTTTAGATGACTATTTAGCTTTCCTTTATAACTTTTTATTGAATTTATGAAATTATCTTATTGTTCTATTATTTTAATACCATAAAATGCTTGGCGGTCAAGCAGATGAGTTGTGAGAACGTCTGGTCGTTGTGCTTTTGTACTAAATTATATGACATAGTCTGTTCGTGACGCTGTATCGGTTAAATTCATTGATGGCGATAACCAACGCAAGAAATTCCTCCCTCAAAAAAATTAATAATAATTCAATTGTGTGCAACAGAACTTCGTGCTTTATGGCACGGTGAATTTGAGTGATTTTTTTTTAAAAATTAAATTGAGTTTATCGAGTGATTTTTTTAGATTTTTTTGAGTGAATTTCTCAGATTAATTGTTTTAAACCATAAACAAGTAAATAATTTTAAATTTTTTTAAAGTATTACCATTCACCACTGATGATTTTAAATGAATAATTTTAATAAAAACCTAAAAAATTAGCATTGTGCCTATTACTAATTTCCAATTGTCAACTTTAATATACACAGAATTTTGCAAACTAAGTAAGATGGTCAAATGCTGTAAAAGACAAAGTCTGGTATAAAAATAAGATAAAAGACAAAGTCTGGTGTCAAGAGAGAATAGATCAATGGGATATGTGATATGTTTGCTCAAAAAAAGGCAAATAACTTGAGAAGTTTTAAATTTGGGAAAGGGGTTAACGAAGTTTTAAATTCTTACCTCTGAGAAGAATTCTTCCATAAACTTACTACCTCTTGTGTCTTCAACACTGACTGCAAAGTCATCATCACCTTGTGCCTGAAATTATAAATAAAATATAATTTTTAAACTAAATAAATAGGAAAACAATAAACTATGAAGAAAAAAAACTAAAACTTTAACTAAAATAGACATAATGTATATGCATTGTAAAAAAAAAAATTAATTTCAAGAAACTTTCGAAGGGAAAAAATATAATTATTACTTTCTTAAGCAAAGCTTCCGTAAATTTAAATGCATAAAAGCTGCTATACAAATAAGTAAATAGAAAAATTTATTAAAAAATACTGTTCAATTTTGAGTTACGTTAACAATGAATTAAAATTTTTATGTTTAGTTACGTTAAATGATTTACTACCAGGGGTCCGTTAACGGACCCTTCACAAAATATCTTTTCATAAAAACGGACCCTTCACAAAATTATTTTTCTTTTAATCGGGCCCTTCATAAATTTCATTTTTGAAAATTTAATTTTCTTAATTATAATTTTACAGGGCTGGGCATAATCTTGTATCTATTTAGAATTTAAAAACTCCTTGAAAAAGTTTTTTACAATAACCAGACTCTATTTGCACAAATTCATAAAAGCAGGACCCTGGTTGAAAGAATGTGAGTAATTTTTTCACAATTTCACAAAAACCGGACCTTTCACAAAATGTCTGGACAGACCTCTGACTACAGTAAAAATTAAAATTCACATTCAGCTATCGAAACTTTTGTCGCAAAATTTTAAACTATACGTCGGTTATCAGGAGAGTGGTCAGAAGTTTGGACCCCTAAATGTTAATTTTACTTTTTGCATTTCTCGCCACATCTCGAGATTTTTTTAAGTGAATTTAAAAAAATTTGCACAAAATCATAAAATTCGCTTTTCTAAAGATAATTTTCATGTAAAAGATAAATGTAAATATTTATTATTTTTTATTATTTTATTTATTAATAATCGAAAAGTTTTGTAAGGTAAAGTAAACAATTTTTTAGCTAATTTTAAAGTATATAATTTTAAATGGCAAAGTACAAAATTTCGGCGAAATCGGCTAAATAGTTTCTAATAAATCGAATTTTAAATACTCGAAATACGAAAAAACGTAATACCTAAGTACGCACTATACACCAAATGGGTTATAATAAAAAAAAAAAAAAGTAACTTAAAATTCTACAATTTTAATGTAGAAAATTTTAATGAAGTAAATGTATGTACACATTTCATTTTGACAATTGCTTAATTAGCTAAATAAGTCTAAATCGGTAATTAAAAAAACATTGAGCATGCATAATTTATCTGATTATGCCAGAAAAATTAAGATTCTTTTCTGTTTTTAAGAAGAAAAAAGAAAGAAAATAATCCCAACCAAACATTTCACGACATGAGATTATTTTGAGTAATTAGTAATAAAAAAAGATATATTTAATCTTTAAGAGGTACGTTGTTAATTTTCTTTAAAAAAAAAAAAAAGGAGCATTAAAGATTATTAACTTCGTTGCAACAGCTTGCATTTTCTCGGAAAAAGAGTAGTGTTTAAGATTGCAATAAATTCTATTTTTTTTTTTTTTTTACAAGTGAAAAATCTTTAAAAATTAGGATTAAAGCAAATAGTATTTAAATTTTCTTTCATCTTTCAAAATTCTGTTTTTAAAGAAGAAATTAAATGAATAGAAAAATGGATATTTTATGAAGAATTAAAATAAAAATAAAAATTATATTTAGATTACTAGTTCTTAAATTTTAGATTCTATTTTCAAATGAAATACTATGAATTTGTATATTAGGAAACGTTCAGTTTTGCACTTTTGTGTTCTTAATGTTAACTTGTTAAATGTCAACTCGCAGAATTAATTAAGGTTGTCTTTATCTCATTTGCACGAATGATAGCAAGCGAACCATAGGAGCATAACACATACAGAAAAGATTTTTTTTTCTTTTTTCATGATTAATTAATAATAATAATTTTTATTTATTTGAGGGGTTCTCTGAGGAGACATCCATAAATAATGTCACGCTTGGAGGGGGTTCTTAATATTGAGACAGTTTATGAGAAGGGGTTGGAAGGGTAACCAGGTATGACGTCACACACTTTGTTTAAAATAAAAACATTTAAAATCAGCAGGTTAAACATTTTTAACATTCCTTTTTTCATTAATATAAGTACACCTCGAAGCATAATGCTCGCAAATGACATTAAAACACATTGTTAATTTTTTAAAAAAAAATTTGAAAAAAAAAAATCTTTAATGTAGTATTTTTTTTTTGGGGGGGGGGGACTTGGAATTGCATCGCAAGTACATGCTAGCATAATGCAGCGTGACTTGGGACATTTTGTCACAAAGGAGAGGAAGGGTTCAAAAATATTGAAACAATAATTGGACATCATATAACTTCGGTGAATAAAAAATAGCCTGCCTAATTTTAAAACACTGAACTACATCATGTAAACAGCACCAATGAATTACACCATTAATATATTAATAGTAAGAAATTCAAATTAGTAATTTTAAGAAATTTATTCTTAAAATTACTAATTTAATGTAATGTTTTTTTTCTTCTTTTCTTTTCCAATGCCCACATGTGTTAACATTTTTCGTCAATTCAGGCATTTACAGGGCAGATTTGTTGGCCTCTCTTTCAGGAGCACCATATTAGGTGGGAAAACGTTGCTCCCACAGTAAGTACAGATACAGAGAAGGAAAGAACATCCATGTCTTGCCCGGGATTCGAACCCAGAACCTTTCTGATGCAAGGGCAGTTCCCTAACCCCTACACAGGCCGGTCTGCATTAATGTAATGTTAAAAAATGTATTCTCTTCACACTTTTTGAAATTTTCACGTTTATTGTTTTCGCATTAAGGCACAGATTCTCTTCAAAATATTTAATCTTGTAGAATATCTGCGACTTCAAGTATGTCATCACACATATTCGACTACCATATTTTACCTAATGCAGCATTTTTTTTTAGAATGAAAGTTGTCGACCATTTGGCGGGATGCTGATAGGTATATCATGAATACTCTATCGGAAAACCATAATAAAAACATAAACTTGAACAAAGACAATAAAACAATCGATGTTCTGTTTTCGGGAAAATGAAGCCATAACTTTTTCTCTTAAATGATTCTGCAATTGGAAATTTTTGATAAAAGCCTCTTAAGTTGAGATTCATTTTGCTCTTGATGCAATAAGGAATATTTAATAAAGATTCAAGCATTAAATAATGGTGCAAATTTCAATAACAAGATGTGCACCGATTGCAGTGCTGATGTAAGCAATCGTCAGAGGTAGATGAGTCACGGATTAGAATGCCCTTGGGAAAACCCTGGGAAGTTTTCGTGCTTCATTCTCTACATGCAACACAAGTGCCGGTTATTTCCATCAAAGAGTCTTCCACGAAGGATAGTTTGTCCGAATGCTTGATCCAGGAGTTCCCTTGTCTTCTCGGTTGGGTTTAAAAAGTTAAGGAGCTGAACATTGCTTGTCGTAAATCCTAAAATTGAGCCGGCAGTTCAACGCCGGTTATAAAATAAAATAAACTAGATTAAATCCAAAAGAGGAAATAGTATGTTTTCTGCAAAGCACAAATCAAGTAAAGAAATGAACATACTATCTTTTCGGTCCTATAAAAAACAGCCTTCGTCAGTGCGCTAAACACCAGATAACAGTAGAAAAGTAACGAAACAAATACGGCGCAAGTGGTTTCACCACAGTAGGGACGGAAGAACTATCTTGAACAAAATAATAAGAGAATCCCAAACAACCTCACGCCAGATTCTTATCTCTCTTGTATTGTCTTATTCAAGTTTGTTCCTCTGTCCCTACTGGCTAAATTACCAAGCATTTGTCTGTCTCCTTACTTTTTTACTGTCATTTAGTGTTTAGACACTGAGATAGGTTCTTATTCATAAAAACGAAAAGGTAATATGTTTCAAAACTCATATTCGTGCTTTATTTACGACGTTTTGCTTTCTCCATGGAAAAAACATTTCAATTTTCAAAATGATATTACAATAAATACACATTAAAAAATTATTATTATACAAAACAATGATGTTCAATTCATAGTAAAGCTATTTTATTTAGAGAAAATTAAAATATAAAGCATACCTAAATAACTGCTATCAACTCGCTGCATTTACAAATAATACCTCAGAACTATTTCGTATAATTAAGACAAAATATATTCCTCACTCCCGAGTTTTCTCTAATCACGGGACAAAATGAAAGTGAATGATTTTCACCACATATTCATTAGATCTTGACATTTAATAATTCCCGGCATTGTTATATNAAGGAATATTAATTATTTTTCTCCACTAACTAGTTATTCAAATTCACAACGCAATTCAAATTAATGAGAGACACATTCTTAGGTACTGTTATATGTCTCCATAAAGCCAATATAACAGCATAAATGCTTGTTACGAAACAAGAAATAAATGTTGACAGATAACTCAAACAATTATCAGCAGAAGAATAGCGAATGAAACAATTCAATTTGCAACACGTATGGTCTAGAAATAGTTGATGAAAGATTAAATGAACTTTTCCATCCATCTAAGCCTATCTTCCTATCTCAAAAGTCAAATTAGTAAGTAAAGAAATTTAATTGATTGCAATAATATATAACGAGCTACAAAAATGAACAGTAATTGGAGAATCTTGGACTGAAACTTTGCTTAATTAACCAAAAAGTGCAATAACTTAATAACAAATTAAACTTGAGGTTAAAATTAATATACAGAACAAAATAAATATATAGAATACATAAACACATATATAAAATTTATGTTTAACTCTTTTAATCCGCAAATTTATGCAATACGGAATATTGAATTGATTTTTAACAATTTTATGCAAAAATAAATAGCTACTAAACTATGTCGATTTTAAAATAATTCTTGGGTTGCGAAACCACTAATTTCATGTGGCAACTGAAAAAAAAGGGGAAGAATGTGGGAATCCACGATCTAAATGCACAATAGATTTCACATTCACAACAAAAGGGTTTAAAGTAAGATGTAAAAAACTATTGAAAACAATTTGAACACGAAAAATTTCATGGAACAGAACATGCGCAATATGCAAAATATAAGTAAAAATACTGGGATTATGCTTAATCACACAAAATTAAATATTAATGTCAAATGTAAGATATTCAGCAGCGATGTCTTAGATAGAACTCTCGCCACCCAAGAGGTGACCAAGGTTCGAATCCCAGCAATAGCAGGTCGATTTTAATTCTGTTCCAGACCCGTATCGACCACAACGCTCATGTAAAATATCCTGTGATGCATCATGGGTTGGATTTGAATCCCCTTTGCCGTCAGGAGCACCACCACCTATCTTTTTAAGAATAGAAGCTTTACTTCCTCTCCTTGTAACGATTTTTCGAATTAGGTTCACCAGAAAGTCCACCACCAATTTTAAGATCCACGAGTTCCCTTGTCTTTTGGGCTGGATTCAAATTTACAAGGCTACGGAGCTGAACATTGCAGCACCGTAAATCCTAAAAATTGGTTCGGCAATTCAATGCCGGTTATAAAATACAAGCAGACTTAGAAAAAATGAAATCGCAAACACAAAATCTTAATTAAAATACTTTCTTCACACATTGATTAACTTTTATAACTAATTTCAACCTTTTCGTAGCCACCTAAATTTGGCGAAATATTTTTGTAAAACACGTATTTTTTAAAAAATGTTCTTTTTTATAGAACTCTATATTGATTTATACCATAGGGATGAGTATGGTATAATTGGTATTTATTTATTGATTGGTACTTATTTATTTAAGGTATTTATTGATTTATTTAAATATTTTATTTACTTATTTAGATAGTATAAAGATGAATCTCAATGTGTGGTTTTTAAATCACGTGAATACGAATCTCGACGTTTGCTTTTAAAATCACGTAAATACAATTCTTGATATTTGATTCTTAAATTCACGTGAATACTAATCTTGATGTTTGATATTAAAATCGCGTGAAAACGAATCTCGATGCTTACTTTAAAAATCGCGTGAATATCAATTCAGATGTATAATTTTTAACACGAATTATAATAATGGCTTTTAGAACGCAACAATACGAAACGTTACATTTAATAAGAAATCGTGAAAATACGAAATACGATGCGCCATCCTAAATCGCGTGAATAGGAATCGCAATGTTTCATTTTAAATCATGTGAATGTAATTTTAAATCGCGTTGGCATTGGTAGAAAAAAACGCAAAAATTAATCTTTTTTTTATCGGGAATTCGAAAAAGACAAACCTTTAAAGAGGCAGATCCTTTTTTTTTTTTTCTTTTAAATAATAGTAAAACATTTTCTGTGATGGTGACAAATTTTCTGCGATCGGAGTTAGTGAACATTATATGGGTCTGATGGTAAGTATGAATTAAATAAAATCAGGGTGCGTAGCCAAATCTTTGAATCAAAAATAAGCACTTTTTAAAAACTTTTTAAGCACTTAACAAAAATTTTCAAGCACTCAAAAAATTCATATTCAATCAATGATATTATTGAAAAACAAAAACTTTTTATAAACAGTTTTAGCGTTAAAAAAAAAACCCAAAAAGAAACGGACGTAAATCAAAACAATCAGTACTTTCCCACATCACCGAGTGAATTCAACTTGACCCTGAACTCAGAACAAAAGTACCCTTACCCCCTACGTCAAAAAAGTGTTAGAAGTAAAATAAAATAAACAAGAATAAAATTAAATTAAATTAAAAAGAAAAACATTTCATAAGGATCTGATATTCTCTATCCGAATTGGAGCACTCGGGTTTTCCACAAAAAAAAATTTTTGTGGAAAAAAAAGCACTTTTTAAAAACACCAGCTGAAAAAACGAACACCAGCTGAAAAAACGAAATCCCCAAAAAAGCACCTTTAAGTACTTTTACAAACGCTACGCACCCTGAAAATGCAAGATATTTAAATGTATTAAATTTACAATTCCCTTGGAAAAAATAATGGGATTTTTTGCACGAAAATCTATTTGTTAATTATTCACACACAAAAAAGGCTTCATGTTATTTCTTTATCTAAAGTCTCCTTAATTCATTTAAAATAAAAAGCATTCTCACACTTTATTATTCACATACTTTCGTCTGACATTTAGATTTTAAGTGTGCAAGAATTCACACTTTAAATTCTTTCCTTTACTAAGCGATATTATTCCCTCGACCTATTTAATGAACAAATTTTGTTTCTATTGTTTCTTTTCGAGCTAATGTTTATTTTTTGCAAGCGACTTCATCGGAAGTTCATCGGAACTGCAAGATTCGTTTGCAAGTTTTTCCTAGCTTTTTTTGAAAGTGAAGCACTTCAATTTTGGATTGTCCGGCTTCTTGCTCCCCATACAATGATTACTAAATAAAAACTTTATTTTGCTTCAACGTAACCTTTTATTTCTCCTGTTCGGTCTGCTATCACAAGCCCAGCAGGATTATAAATAGCGGGATCAGAAAATTTAAAACGCGCATGTTAAGAAATTAATTCTCAATCCGTGCAAAAATGTACGAAAACAAGACTGATTCAAATGCTGTAAAACTTTGCCGGTTGTTGAAAGGTGTGAGGCTTTAAGCCTGTTCGAGAGAGCCGATCGAAAAACAGAGTGCGTAGCAAAATATTTCAACAAAAAATAAGCACCTTTTAAGTACTTTTTAAGCACCCCAAAAAAATTTTAACCCCTAATATACGTTAACAAAATGCAAAAAGACTTTACATAATCATGATAAAGTACAGTTTCTGACAAAGAACTCTTTTCTAGATTAAATTAGCCACCATAAAAAGATGGAGAGATTTTTTGGTTCGATTTCGGAGGATGGAAAATGAAGCCTGAAATTGAGAATGTCTTGCAAAATGCAGCAGAATTGCACATGAGAGTGCTAAAATCTCAGCTCAAAAGACGCACATGCGAATTCGCAAGTCTTTCAGCAAACATGTAAAATGATTGGCTTTTTCATACGCTATGGACTGACGGTAGGCCGAATTGGATTGAGGTGGTTGAATGAATTGTAATTGGATTGAGGTTGAATAAATTGTGATTGGAATGAGGTTGAATGAATTGTGATTGGATTGAGGTTGAATGAATTGTGATTGGATTGAGGTTGAATGAATTGTAATTGGATTGAGGTTGAATGAATTGTGAAAACGTTGAATAGAACAATGTGAAAAGCACGCTTTTGCATAATACGTGGTAAGCACTTTAAAAAACACCCAGTGAAAGAAGCACCTTTAAGGGCTTTTAAAAAACAAAAATCGAAAATAAGCACCTTTAACCACTTTTCAAAAACACTATGCACCATGAAAAACCTATTGAATCCAAAAAAGAAAAGTGAATTCCCAACAAGAAACGGAAGTAGAAAAAAAAAGACTGATTTAAATAAAGGTCTTTCTAATTGCGACTGGAAAGAAATCTGTTCTTTCCAAACTTTGTGAAGTGGAGTGTATGATAAAACGCCTATAGAACATTCTCGTGCTCACACTCAAAAGAAGCAATATTCCCGATTTCATTGCAGAACTTGCTTTAGTGCTTTCAAATAATAAGAGTTTTTAGGAAAAAAGGGATTTCAAGGAGATAAAAAAAGAGAAAACAAAAAGAAAATTTGCGTGTTCTTATACAGCGTTAGAGTATGTTAATATCGCTTCACATTTTTGAGGTGTGTTCGACAACGAAGTGTTATTCGAAACAAAGGAAAAATGCATTATAATTTTTATTAATTAAAAAAAAAAGAAAAAGAAATTAAATCTTCAGTTTGATTACCAATATATTTAAAAGCATTGGTTTCTTTCAAATATATATATACCTTATTTCATTCTTATTTTGATTATTAAAATAATTTATGAACAAATATATAGTTAATCTTCATAAGCTAATAACTATCCCTACACCAAAATTTCGGGTATTCGACGCTTGTCAAAAAATATATCAAAAAGAGTTTTTTGACATGACGGATAAAACCATGTTTAAAACAGTCAATTGTCAAAAACTTGTCAAACCTGATTACAAACAAAAATTCATATTTACATGCGTTGTGAGAGTAAATTACCTTCTGAGTTCTAAGGAAGAACACAAAATAAAATATCAAAGTAAAACATTTTAGAAATATTGGCTTAAAATTCATTTTTCAGAGTTAAGAGCTTTGCGACAGATCCATTTAAGTAGTAAAATTTGTGAAGAGTCATTATTTAAGGCTCAGATCTTTGTGAAAGAATAATTTAGTAAAGCATACAAAACCTTCCTCTGCTCAAACTTTAACTCGTGGATAAACATTTAAGTTGCATTACGATTGAAATAACCAATGAATTAAGATTTATCATTTTAATTCAGCTCTTTATTTTTTAAGCATTGAAATTATATAGTCAGTACACAAAAGGGCTTAAACCACTGTGACGGACGGGACGCAATAAATATTTTTAAACTTTTTTACTAAAATTTAACTTGATGGAATAATGCACTTTAAATTTTAATTGAAGTAGAAATACCTAATCTACTCGCCACATTAAATTTAATTAAAATTTATTTATAAAAAAATAAAATTTTGTATTTTCGTATAATTTTTTTATTAAAATTAATTCTTCTGCGAGTTATAAAAAATTATCTTGCTTTTCTTTACAAATAAACATTTATAATTTACTAATTCTCAATACATGACGATGTGTTTTGTGTTTATCATTTTATCTATGGATTATTTTTACGGGATACTGTTACGTTAAGTCCTAATGCCTATTGCCCTATTTTAAAGACGATTCTAAAAAAATACATTATTATAAACACACAAAAATTTATTATTATAAATAACTAATATAAATTAATACTTTTTTACATAAATTTTTAATATTTTAACGAACTTTTTTAAACATTTTTTTTATTAATTTTAACGATGACAAGTATGAGCAGTAAAACTCCAGTCTTCCAAGTTGAACTTCAAAGCCGTTTTTTGCAATTCCAAGGAACAAAAGTATTGATTAATTATTAAATAATTATGTTATTAGCAATCAACCATTATTTTAATAAATAAATAAAAAACAGAAAATAAATTTTAAAAAATAAATATAAATAAAAATAATAGCTGGACAATTCCACCATTTACGAATGTCGTTTTTTGCAAATTTCAAAAACATATAACTTAATTAGAAGAAAAAAAAGTTAGCGCAATTCTAATAATGTTTATAAAATTAAACCTTGATGTCACACATACTCCAATTTTTAAAAACTTTTAGAAACTTAAAACTTTTTTAAAAATTAAAAACTATAGACTTATATAAGTAACTAAAAATTGGATCATTTGTTAAAGATACCAAAACTTATTTTTACAAAAAATTATGCTTAATACGGCTTGAATTTTCTAAACAGAATTACATGTTTTTAAAGTCTTCAAATACAATATTCGTAAATGATGGAATCGTCAAATTGTAAAAATAGAATTAGGTCGTTATCCCTCAAAACTTATAACAAATGAAACAATATGTTTCAAAGAAATTTTTTTATTAATTTATTTATAAAATGTTATTGAAAAATTCAGACATGAACGTAAAAATGAAATTCGTGACTTTTTTCTTCAGCATCAAGAAATTCAAGAAAAGGGAACATCTAAATCGATCGCTGATGCAATTGCCCCCAATAGAATACCAAATCAAATAGCAGAAACGTATTTCCGGTCCGGATCGAATCAGATTGCCCACACACTAAAGCAATACTTCACTACAGATGAATCAACACTAGTCACACAAAAATACCCATTGTATCAAACAAATACTGTGATTAATACATTATTCTTAGCATAAGAAATATTATGAAGGAAACGAATAAATTTGGAACTTGTTGGACAGCAAAAATGGTCAAACATGTAATTGAAACGTACTTATTATTGTTGTTATTATTATTATTACTTGTACTTATTATTCTTATTTTTTCATTAAAAAAAAGCTAATTCTTCCTCGTTAGAAAAATTAAAAAATAATCAGATAAAGCCAAAATTATATTAATTTTTATAAAAATTATGAGTCAGAAGTAAGACAACACATATTTTACATTTAACATAAAGAGAAATAAGTTAACCATTTAACACGCAGAAGGGACACCATAATATCCTTTCTATATATATATTTTCTGACACTCAAATTACAAGCAAAACTATATTTTTGTATTTTTTTACTTATAAAAAACGCTCCAATATTAATTTTAAAAAAATCTATTACATTATTATAATTATATTTATATTAAAATCATCATCATTAAAGGCTCGACAGCCCAGAGTGGGCCCTGGCCTTCTCAAAACTAGAAGGAAAAAGGTTTTTCGGGCTAACCTTTTTCCTGCTAGTGTTTTCCAGGTTTTAGTTTTTAAGACCAAAAGACTTTTCTCTAGACCATCTATCCATCTCAAATTCGGTCTGACTCTTTTTCATGTGCCAACTTGTCTGGCATTGAAAACTCTTTTTGAGGTACGGTCTTCGTCCATTCCGATAACGTGGCCTGCCTTTTTTATTCTTTGTCGTTCAATAAAGTTAATAATGTCAGGTTCATTATATGAGTGATAAAGTTCTAGGTTTGTTCTTCTAAGCCACACTTCATTTTTTTGAATTCTTCAAAATATATTTCTCAAGACCTTTCTCTCAAAGGTACCCAACATAGCCTCATCCGCACAAGATGTGGTCCAGGTTTCACAAGCATAATGTTAAAATTGATCTTAAAAGAGATTTGTATACTATTACTAAAATATAAAATCCAAAAAAAAAGTAATTTTAAAAATTTTTTTTCATCGATATTCAAAAAAATTTCTCAATTTATTTCGTAAATTAAAGAAATTCCAATGATAAAATTTCGTAAATTAAAGAAATTCAATAACTGTTTCTCTTAGATCTAAAAAATTGCAAATAAATGCAAATTTAAAAAAATTTTTGTTGTAAGTGAACGAAGATTTTACCATCTAAACAGAAAAAGATTGGTGTTTCATACTGTATTTCATAACCAAAAACTATAGAAATACTAAATAAAATATTGCACACTTATTTTGACCTAGACTAATACAAAATAATGAAAAAAGTATGTAATTTATATTTAATTAAAAATTCTGCGACAAAGGGTAAATAAAACGTATATAACTTTCCTTCTTGATTTTGTCGTACATTATTTAGACATCAATAAACATTAAACTCATAAAAGTTTTATTATTTTTAAAGAGGTATTACTCGCGTTAAATATCTCTTTCAGAGGTGATTTTATCTAACAAAAATCATTAAAAATAAAAAGAGAGAGAAAGCCAAAATGAAATACAATTTTACAAAAAGGAAAATTCCTACAAATAATCGTGTTTTTGTACCGTGAAAGATAAGCTTAAATTATACTTAACAATTTATTTATACATGTAATCAAATAATTTTAATACATCTCAATTTTGTTACACTCTAAAAAACTAAAGCAAAAGTTTAGATTTTGAAACAGTACTATTAAAAGACGATCAGTCAAAATTAACTTAAAGCTATTTTTTGCAAACACATATATTCATTCTATGTTCCTAACCAAAACATCAATATATACCCTATGAAAATCACTCAAGGGGAATTTTGCACGGAGCCGTCAAATTTCTATTCTCTGGGAATTTATGTTGTTGGGAAACATTAGAAACATTTTGTAGCCAATTATAGGAAATATTTTTGCAGAAAAAGTCGGCAAAAAAAAAAGAAAAAGATAAGATAGGAAAAAAAGAAAAAAAAGAAAACTTCGTACCAAAATTCACAAAATTAGCGTTTTGTGAAATATAAAGCAAATAGTAACAAACTAATAAAAATAATAAAGCAAATAGTAACCAACTATGAAATGAATAATCCCAAGAAACTTAAGTGGAAAGATGAATTATCGATGGAAAAACTTCATTTGCTTAAAAAAGATTACGATGAAAGAAGTTGACATGTTTCAGAGTGCTAAAAACAAAGTGCTCATTAGCGAAACCAATCAATACGTGAATGAAAAAAAAAAACACCATTCTTCACGGGATTCGATTATGGGTGGCTATTTTGAACGCTCGAAACATTTCAACTTTTCCATCTTAATCATTCAGGTTGTCGACTTTTTCCACCTTAATTTTTTGTACTAATGAAGTTTTTCCATTGACAAGTAAATACGTAACTAGTTCGCAAACGCTATGAATATCTGAGTTAATAAATCCACCGAAGTTTTGGGCAAATACTGTGAACTAACAGCTTTTGAATTAATTTTAGAGAACATAATTTCGTTAGAATTCGTCTACATTCATAATAGTTTTCATCTATAATTCATTCATAATAGTTTTCATCATAATAGTTGTCATCTGTTTAAATCAACTTTTACAATAGAAAAATGAATGAAAGTAATGTATTAGAACAGGGGTGGACAACCTGCGGCTTGCGAATCACATGCGGCTCTTTGAAGGATTATTTGTGGCTCTCGATAAATGTACCAGAGTTCCCTTTTCATTTTTGTGCTATTATATTTTAATATTTTTCTGAACCCATTTGAAATTAACATAATTCAAGGTGAGTGTTTTCCATTTCCAATATAATTATGACCCAAAAAGCATCTGAAGAATTAAAATTAATAGAGATGCAAGACGATCAAACTCTACAATTAAAATATATGTCGAGGTCGATTACTGAATTTTGGAAATTTGTACCAGAATCGAAGTATCCTGAATAAAAAAAAAGGCTGCTTGTTTAATTATTTCAATATTCGGAACAACGTACTTATGTGAATCATTTTATTCCAATTTAAAATTCGTAAAATCCAAAGACCAATCAGTATTAACTAACCAGCATCTCAAAGAATTACTGAGAAGTGCTGTCAACAATTATTCACCATATTTTAAAGAATTGTCAAGAGAAGTAAATGAAATGTGTTTAATTTTTAATATTTAAATTCAACACATATTTTGTACTTTTATTTATATGTTTTCAATAAATATAATTTCTGTAAAAAAAAATTTAATACCTTTTTTGCATACCTTTTAAATGCGTGTTTAATTGCGGCTCGCGAAAAATTTCAAATTTTGAAAAATGGCTTGACTATTAAAGAGCTTGTCCACCCCTGTACTAGAAGGAAAATACCAAAAGGTATGTCTAGTTCTTATCACACCTTACTATTCAGTGGGCAGAGTATAAGTTTAAAATCCCTTATTGAGATGGTGCACATAAAATTATTATTTGATACTGTAATAGATTTATTAGTGGACAGTGAGTAACCACTAATAAATCTGTTACAGTATCAAATAATAATTTTATGTGCAATTAATTTTCAATTTCTTTCGGTGCATGCTCTTTGCGAGTTCGTTAAAGAGTTAAAAAAAATGTTCTATATACTGCAGGGCTCGAAAAAACTCAGAAATTTTACCCGTCCCCGAGGACGGCTTGTCCAACAATGTACCCGTCCTCATTTGAAATTACCCGTCGCTTCTAAATAAATAAAAATATAATTTTATCTTATTTATTACAAACATTTATATAAATTGCACAATGAATTAGTAGTTACTAGGATTACATTATACAGTAATAAAAGAAATACTAGGTAACTAACAGTAAAACCTAGTATTTCTATTATGAAATAATTTATTTCTTTGATGAAATAATTTAAATAACAGAGTTTAAGTTATCTGTCAATTCATCCGATGGTACTGCGTATTTTAAATGAATCAAATATTACATTTGCCAGTTCCACAATCAAGCCAATGATTTACAGAGGTTTCTGCACAGAAATCTGAAAGAAGTTTTCCATTTAGGTAAATGTTCATAAATGCGTTTAACGCTTAGACCAGTAAGTAATGTGTTTTTTTGTAAGTTCATTGCTGAAAAGCCCCTTTCAACCGCGGCAGTACTCCCAGACAGAGAAAACATCAATTCCACCATGCACAGTATGTTACTGTATTTCAAGATTAGAGGGGCATTTTATAAAGGCCTGTTTAGACGATCCAATTTCTTGGACAGAGATTGATTGATATTGATGGAAACTTGTTTTGCTTTGAGCTTGGATCGTGTAAACAAACATCCAAGAACTTGGTCCAACTTCTTGGGCGATAGTAGAGCATGTTCTACTTTCCATCCAAGTTTTTTCTCCCTTAACCAATCAGCGTCTTAGGTTTTGTGACGTCAACAAGCTGGCAGCAAATTATGTCATTTTGTTGTGGGTTTTCATAGATTTTAGTCCAAATAAATTGATCTGTTGAGGTTTATTTGTGTTATTATGATTTTATTTGAATTTATTTAGTAATTTTAAACTTATGTAAGTATTATTTTATAATGTTGAATATGAACAATGCGCATGCGCAAGTTTTTCTTTCAACGAATCAGCGACATTCAAGAACTTGGATAGTGTCAACGAATCATCCAATTTCTTGGACAGAGAAATCCGTCCAATTTCTCGGATTCAAGAAATTGGACCGTGTAAACAGGCCTTTAGACTCCTTCAACTCTTAATATCAGGAAAGATAATTTTTCATCATGCATAAGTATAATTTTATCACAGTGCAGAAAGTGTAACATTCATACATAAAAATGGGGCAATAGAATATATATAGAACGCTTCGCTTTAAAATATTTGTCGTTTTCTTATTATTGTATATAAATTTTTTTAAGAACCTTTCAATTTTTTCATATTTGAACATCGTCATTCTATCGCTACACTTTTAATTTTTCTGATGAAATTTTGACAGTTAACGTAACAAAAAAAAATTATTACTAGCTACAACTCGCACAGGTAATCTTATTTTGACTAATAATAACATTTCACTGAGGGAATTTTAAAATTTGCATTTCATTGAATTGATTTCTAGTTGCCAAGCTTCCCGATAGACGTCGTCAAGACAGATTCCACTAGCTGCACATCTCGCCACGATGTCAACAGACGTGAATACTCGTCTGTACGCCTTGAATGTGGAACCATTGACTTATTTTGCTGGCACCCAGTTAAAATCCGATTTGCGTTTAAGAAATCTTTCACTCAGTGGAAATAAAAATGACTTAATATCGCGTATAGTGAATAGTAATACTAAAAGACCAGACGATGGAACTATAGACGAACTCTTAACTCTTCGCATACAATGACAATACACAACATTTCGAAGAAAATTGCTTGGATCACACAGAACTATTTTAATTTATTTTATAACCGTCGTTGAACAGCCGATCCAATTTCATGGGTTTACGACTACTTACGTTCAACTCCGTAGCCTTGTAATTTTGAACCAATCCAGAAGACAAGGAAACTCCTGGATCAGTACCCCCAGAGGTATTGATTTGTTGTGGGAACATGGAGGACTTTGAGACTCGACAGATTTAACGTGCATCAGTCACCATTTACTACACGGGGGTCTTCGGCGGCGAGGATCGAACCCACGACCTCTTGGATATGGACCCAGAGCCCTACCAACCAGGCTATCCCGGCCCTTAATTACATAATTTGTGACTTTAAAACAGGTTTTGCAAAGTGAAAATTTAGTGGTACCAGCGGAAACTAAGATTGTTGTTGTTATTGTTACTTTACGTCGCACTAGAGCTGCACAATGGGCTATTGGCGACGGTCTGGGAAACATCCCGGAGGATGATCCGAAGACATGCCATCACAATTTTGATCCTCTGCGGAAGGGATGGCACCCCCGCTTCGGTAGCCCGACGACCTGCGCGCGAAGTCGAGCACTTTACGGTAGCACAGTTTAACGATGACCAATACCGCACGCCCTCAGTCCCTACGCAGACTGATCCAAGTGGTCACCCACCCGCACACTGACCGTAGCCAGTGATGCTGGGAACCGTGTCTTAACGATCAGTCCACTGCGGGACGCGGAAACTAAGAAATAGATTTTGATTTATAGCACCACGCAAGAGAAATATATACACAGATTTCAGAATTGTTAATTAAGTCGTAATTTTAAATAAAATGGGTTTTAGTTGTATTTTTTTTTACATCGCCCTAGGGCTACACAATGGACCATGGACTATTGACGACGATCTGGGAAACATCCCTGAGATTGTTCCGAAGACATGCCGTCACCATTTTGATATTCTGTAGAGGGGAATAATTTGATAGCCTGAGAATCTACGAGCACTTTACATAAGAACTATTTAACGTGGATCTATACCGCGCTTTGTCGGTATAGGTTCACGTCGATATAGGTCCTTCGCAGACTGAACAAAGTGGCCACCCGCCCTCTCACGGACAGTAGCAAGTGATATTTGACTTGCTTCGGTGATCACTGGGAACCGTGTGATCACAATGGGACAAATGGACTGTGATTTGCTTATTCAGGGTGCGTAGCCAAATTAGTCAACAAAAAATAAGCACCTTTTAAGAACTCAAAAAATATTTTTTAGCACTTTAAAAAAATATCATAATCAGGCAGGGTTGGAAAGTTTTTGAAAATGAACGGTTTTACCCTGTTTTAACCGCCATGTCAAAAAAAGAAAAAACTTTTGGCATTGTTTTTGACAATTATCAAAAATCATGAAATTTTGAATCATGTAAAACGAATGGCGTTTTCATACGCTACGGACTGACAATACGCTGAAATAGATTAGGATTGAATTAATTGTGAAAACATTGAATAGAACAATGTGAATTGTGTTTTTTTGCACAATTCGAAGCGAAAATCAACATAGTAAAGGAAAAATCTCATCTGGAAAAAGAGAAAATTAAGCACTTCTTAAAACACCCAATAAATAAAGCACCTTTACGGGCTTTTAAAAAACGAAAATTGAAAATAAGCACCTTTAAGCACTTTTTAAAAACCCTACGCACCCTGTTGATTACTAGAGGTGAGGGGTCCAAATTTAACAAAAAAATGCTTACGTAATATTTTAACGGCTGATTTTAAGAGCAAATTAAAAAACTTTATGAGCTATAGTTATGAAACGGAATAATTTTGATCTTCCGTGAATAAAAAATATATCACCCTTTAATTTTTTTATTTCATTTTATTTTTATTTATTTTTCAGAACTCATTAGGCATTGTAAATTTTTTGAAGACCAGTAATAAATGAATAAAGATCAATAGGAGAAATATATCAGAAAAAAACTTAATGACATCGTGAACGAAGACCTGGTCTGAATAAACAGAAAAATGGTAAGCAACAACTTACGATGAAAACGGACTACAGGAGGGATATCCTGAGCTTGGTAATATTACTTCCCAACTTCCATACATAGTACACACACAAGAAAAGAAGAAATTGGGCCAAGGCCAAAAGCAGAAATTGATTGCATACCCAAAGACAAATAGCAATGGACACAGAGAAAAATAATCGATACAATCCGGTAGAAGATTTTATCAGAAGAGGCACAGAAGAAAAGAGAGCCTATTGAAATTTACTTCCAATAAAACAAATAAACAGGGCTCCTACGGGTCAGGGAATTTCTTTTTTACTCTAAAAAAGTAAGGAATAGCCAAAAAGTAAAAAAATTTGATGAGGACACGCTAAAGCCCATTATTTTGTATAAATGTAGTACTCAGTCAATGTTTTGTAGTTAAAATTGGGAAACCGTCATTCACGAGATTATTTTAAGAGTTACTCTTTACATAATAATATAATAAAATAAAATAATATAATAAAATAATATAATAAAATAGTTTTTAAAAATTTTACAAAACACGATCTCTTCTATGGATTTACACGAAAAAGTAAAAATTAAAATATTGAGTGTATCTTTTTTAACTTATAAGAATCGAGTTGATATAGTCTTAGTCAATTTCAATTTATCAGATATCATGTTCACTTTATATAAATTTTTTCATAAAATATGTTGCAAGAATTTCTTATTAACTTTAAAAAGAAAGCAGGTACGGAGGTTTTTTATTAATAATAACAATATAAAATAAGTCATCAACTTTTCCTTCTTTAAAAAAAAATTATAAGGAATTCTTGCAACTCATTTTAATATAAAAAATTTTATCAAATGAACTGATATATCTGAAGAATTAACTGAGTAACTCGATTTTCCTAAGTTGAAAGGTTACACCCAGTATTTTATATTTTAATTTTTCGAGCAAAACCAGAGAAAAGTTTTTGTTTTTTTAAGACTATTTTATTTTATACCATCTCATCAAGTACTTAAAAAATTTCTTTTTTTTTAAAAAAAAAATTTCTTTTTTTTTAAAAAAAAATTTCTTTTTTTTTTAATTATTTTCTCATTTTTATAAATTTGGTACTGACAGTGAAACTCGATATAAGAAAAGATGTCTTTAAATTGCATATAGTTAAGGAGTATAGCTCATATAAATCTGCTTATCTTCTCAATTATTAACAGAGTAGATAGATAGAATTAGGATAGAGGTTTTTTATCAATAAAAATATTATGCAAAAAATTGGTTAATTTAGATAGATTAAAATTGTTTTAAAATTTATTAAAATGTAACCACTTTAAAGTAAGATTTTTCCAATATGATTAAAATATGGTATCTCACGTCTATGGCGGAGCAGCAAGTTTTGCTAACCAACGTAAGACAACAAGGGAGCATCAAATATACATTTTTTTTTAAACTTTTTAACCAATATTCTTGAAAAAATCGCATCGATCTAATAAAAATTTAGACTGATTTTCAAGATTTTAAAAGCCCTTCGTTATTTTAAAATGAACAGAAAAAGAAAAATTTTCGAAGTTCAAATATCGATTGTATTTTAAAATTACAGAAGTAAAAAAATTTAAAACAAATAAAAAATTGCTATTAAATGAAAATTGATCAAAAAAATGGATTATTGACAAGACCACGATTTCATCGAAAATATTTTACTGAAGTATAAGGGGTGGTCACTAATGTTGCTTTGAGCGCAATACACCAACCCTTCTCAAGGGGTAATAAGATGTTAGAAGCGCAGTCCACTATGTTTTAGAAAGCCATTAGCGCAATCCACCATCACCAAACTTAAACCAATGAAACAATTTAAGATTTAATGCACCCACTCTGTTCCGAANTTTAAATCAAGTCTATTCAATAATACGTCATTTACGATAATTTCAAACAGAAACTGAAACCAAAAGGGGTAAAACTTCGACTTCCGCTTGAGAGAAAACAACTTCCGGTTTCAATATTTCGTGACAGAGCTTTGCAAAAAATGCTATAACTTAAGTTCTACTGTACATAGAGACAAAATTAAAACGGATTTAGAAAGATAAACGTTTGTTTTATATGAAATTATCAAAACCTAAAAATTGATATTTTGATTAAATTTCACGGAAAAAAGGTGATCAGATACCTTAATACCAGGGGTCTGTTTAGAAGAAATTTGGGTCCGTTAACGGACACTTCACAAAATTTCTTTTCATAAAAACGGACCCTTCACAAAATGATTTTTCATTTAATCGGACCCTTCACAAATTTGTTTATCCTCATTATTATTTTGTTAATCGCATAAACTCTTCCCAGGGCAGAAAACAAGAAAGATGGATGTAAACGAATTAAGTTTTGTCTTCGGCAGACGATTCTTCCATTATTCGTCCGAAATGAATATTCTGCGTTCAACAGTATAAGCTAAATACCAAATGTTGCATCTCTAAATTAGAAGCAGCAATTGCTGTTTATTTTTGAAAATTTATTTTTTTTTATCATAATTTTACAGTGCCGAGCATAATCTTGTATCTATTTACAATTTAAAAAGTCCTTGAAAAAGTTTTTTGCAATAACGGATCCTATTTGCACGCATTCATAAAAGCGGACCCTGGTTGAAAGAATGTGAGTAATTTTTTCACAATTTCACGAAAAACGGACCTTTCACAAAATGTCTGGACAGACCCCTGGTTTCAAATACGTACAGAACCCGTTATCCGGAAATCAGAAAACCGGAAAACCAAAAAACCGGAACGAAATTCGATAAATTTTCTCGCCATTTTTAAAAAAAAAAATTTTTTCCTCGTAAGATTTTACGATTTTTCTTTCTTTTTTTAAAGATCTTTTACCACCATCATTTTGGAAATGATCATTAGTGTATTACTTCATCGTTTTTTCTTATTTTTAGATTATTTCCAATTTTTTTTTTTTTTTTAATTGGGTTTAACAATAAGAAAAACGGCTTTTTGTAGCGATTCAGAAAACCGGAAAAATCAGTTATCCGGAATAGCGATGGTTCCGACCGTTCCGGATAATCGGTTCCCTACCGTATTATAATTTTTATCATTAAGTTGAAATAACAACAAAAACTAAACTTAACATACTAAAAAACCCTTTGGTTCAGTAGAATTGAACAAATAATTGAAATTGAATTTGAAAATTTCCGATAGCACAAATAAAAGTATTTTAAAAATTGGAAAAAAAATTAAATGATTTTTGAAATATTTTGATGAATTTTTTTCTATCTGTAATATCTTACTTATTTAGCAGGTATCCTTGCTTACTAGTACATCATGAATGTTGCGATTTTAATCATTAATTTAGCTTAAAAATTTTATTCCATCTTTATGAAAAATAATTTTTAAATATGGGCATTCATAAATCAAAAATAAATATTGTAATTTAATGCTATTGTTGCTCATTGTATTATTATTGAAATTAAATAACGTATCTATGAAACGTATCTTTTAATCAGTAACTACGAAGAAAAAAAAAAGATCGATGGCAAAATCACGAGAATCGAATCCTTCAACAAGGGGGTACTAAATGCATGTTTCGTTTCGAGATTAGGTTGTTGTAACAAATAATACCGTATTCAAAATATGGGACATTAGATACTATAGAAATAAACGCCCCCCCCCCTAAAAAAAACTATAGAATCATTGCTTAAAAAATTAAATATTTATATGCAGGATTCGAATTTCCCATATTGTCAGAAATATATCGGAATATTTAAAAACCACGTGAAAATCAATGTTAGTAACTGCTGAAAATACAATCAAAGCACTACAGGGATTTGCGACAGTATCGGCATAAAGTGAGCGTGTCAAAAAGTGATTATTTAAATGCGCAATTAAAATTTTAAGTGTAGAAATAACATTAACAAAGAAATAACCGGAATTTTGTTAAAGTATGCCTGTTTAGGCAGAGGGGGTGCGATTGTTCTTGTTTTCAAGTGGCGCCATCTATGGCCAAGAATTCGACTTCTGCCACACCATACGTCGCACCCGTGTATAGGGTGGACCCATTCATACATCCATTCTTTCATCCACAGATCGTAATTTTGACCTGAATCAGAGAACGATCCATCTCCAATCCAGTACNATCCAAAATAATAACATTATTCTTATTTGAATTTTCCGATGCTTTTCCCCTTTTTCATGGAATTGCCCATCTATGAAACGTATTTTTTAATCAGTAACTACGAAGATCGATGTCAAAATCACGAGAATCGAATCCTTCAACAAGGGGGTACTAAATCCATGTTTCGTTTCGAGATTAGGTTGTTGTAACAAATAATACCGTATTCAAAATATGGGACATTAGATACTATAGAAATAAACGCCCCCCCCCCTTAAAAAAACGATAGAATCATTGCTTAAAAAATTAAATATTTATATGCAGGATTCGAATTTCCTATATTGTCCGAATTTCCTATATTGTCCGAATTTCCTATACTAACAGTGATTTTCACGTGGTTTTTAAATATTCCGATATATTTCTATATCGGAATATTTAAAAACCACGTGAAAATCACTGTTAGTAATTGCTGAAAATACAATCGAAGCACTGCATGGATTTGCGACAGTATCGGCATAAAGCGAGCGTGTCAAAAAGTGATTATTTAAATGCGCAATTAAAATTTTAAGTGTAGAAATAACATTAACAAAGAAATAACCGGAATTTTGTTGACGTATGCCTGTTTAGGCAGAGGGGGTGCGATTGTTCTTGTTTTCCAGTGGCGCCATCTATGGCCAAGAATTCGACTTCTGCCACACCATACGTCGCACCTGTGTAGGGTGGACCCATTCATACATCCATTCTTTCATCCACAGATCGTAATTTTGACCTGAATCAGATAATGATCCATCTCCAATCCAGTACCCCCAAAGGTTTTGATTTGCTATGGGAACATGGAGGACTTTTGCGACTCGACAGATTTAAAGTGCATCAGTCACTTTACTACACGGGAACCGGAATTTTAAAAAACATAAAGTAGAATTCGGTAGCACTAGCAATAAAAAGTCGAAAAAACGATGAAATCGTCACATTAAAAGACGATCATTGATTTGAGTTTCGCGTATAATTAAAGTGAATAGAAAACATCGATATTTGTTTTTATAAAAAATTTGAAATTGCAATAACTATCGAAAGAACGATTGAAATACCGCATGGATTAACGAAAATAACTGCGCAAAACGAACGTGTCAAAGAATGATTTTTTGAATCCGCGATCCGAATTTCACGTGCCGTAATAATATCGGTAGATTTCAAAAATTCACGAGAATAACTGAGCAATGAAAGACATCAAGATTTCGAAAAAACAAAGCCGAAATGCGTAGCAATTATTGCCAAAAAAAAAAATAATAATCAAAACACTATTCACACTCGAATTTCCCAGATTGTCAGAAACATATAGGGACATTTAAAAACCACGTGACAATCAATATCAATAACTGCCGAAAATACAATCGAAAAACCACATAGATTTGCGGTAGTATCGACATTGAGTGCGTTAAAAAGTGATTATTTAAATAGGCAATAAAAAATGTTACGTGTAGAAATAAAAACTCAGAAATAACCGGAATTTTAAAAACCCCGTGGAATTCGATAGTACTTGTCTTGTAACTAAAGTGCATAAAAAGCATCGGAATTTTTTTTTTTTTAAATGTGAAAATTCGTAGCAATAACTGTCAAAGAGAACGATTGAAATACCGCATTGGATTAACGAGAATATAGGCGCATAACGAGCGTGTCAAAGAATTAATTTTTGAATCCGCGATCCGAATTTCGCGTGCCGTAATAATATCGGTATATTTCGATAATATGAATAACTGAGCAATAGAGACATCAAGCTTTCGAAAAAACAAAGCTGAAATTAGTAGCAATAACTGCCCAAAAAATAATAATCAAAACACTACATATATTACGATGGAATCGGCGTGAGCTGTTGTGAACGAAAATGTATAAACTCAAATGCGTAGTTTAAAATTTTCAAAAGCGTAATTTTTTTAAAAAAAATATTTAATCGATTTTATTTCAACCAAATTAAAAATAAAAAAAAGTAGAGCATCATTTTTCTACAAATCTGAAAGCAACAAAATTGCCGAGGATTCAAAGGATTCTTTTGAAAAGTGAAGTAAAAGTTTTGTTACATAATATTAGTTGCTATATAACAATTCAGGGGGGAACCTTTTGAAAATCTGGGTAGGAAAAAAAACGAAAATGTTTTACTTGATTATTCTTTATTTCTCATTATTCCCAAATAAGAATAGAAAAATCATGAACATTTCTTTCCCCTCACTTCTTCTTAAATAAGAATTGAAAATTCAGGAACATTTCTTTCCTCTCTGATGCGCGAAATAGACATATTTTAAAAGTAATTTTAGAGACTAAAAATTTCTGCAGAAAAGAAAACCAAAATTCTTTTCTTCCTAAAAGGAAATATTTCCTAATCCATCCTTTCAGCGAGAACTCTGTACAGTTTGCGGCAATGTCACCGTGGTTCTGAAACCGGGAACGAGTATATATATATAATGTTTCAAAATGAATGATATTTCAATGTTAAAAAATTTAATGAAATTAAAAAATAGGACCAAAATATCCCCATTTTAGTTTAAGATTTCTATTAAAGACTAAACTTGTTTCTCATCTACTGTCCTTTTTCAAAAAAATCCATGTTTAAAGAAAATTTTAAAAAATTGAACCCAAAATCAGGCTGAAAACCATAATTCAGAATATCAATTGAAAGATAAAATATCTCATCTTATTGCTCAGTTAATTACTGATTTTCTTATGGCAGCTGGACTAGAAAGAATGTTTTGTCATTTTGGATAAGTTCAGTTCAAACTGTGAATTTATTTATGGACTAAAAAGCAGCAGAAAATCTTTTAATGTTTAAATATTTCACTAAAAAGAAAAGAAACAAGTAGTGACTTTTTGATATTTTTAGTTTAGTAAGATCATCATGACACTTAGTCATGATGATCTTAATGAATTAGTCATGAAGTTTATATTTTAATGAGAACCAAAGAATGTGTTTTATTTAAAATTTGCTAATAAATTTAGGTAAAAATTTTGGTAGTTACAAAAAAAAGATTAAATTATGCAGTGAACATATAATGAAATTATTTATTAATGGGATGAGAATGTATATTGTAGATAATAGTTGGTTATATCTATTCGCACCAAGTTATTATTTTAAAAAGCATTTCTGCATTGTACATTAAAATCTTTAATTATACACCTGGAATGAATAACAAATTCTTAATAACAAGGAAAACAAAAGTTTAAATTTAAAATATTTTTTCCTTCATTTCTGAATCAAAAAGTATAATAAAGATAAAAATTAATAATTTTTTGTGCATTTTAAGACAGGTAAAAAAACTCATACATTAAAAAATAGAAATGGGCATAGCACATGCTACAAAGGAAGAGAGCCTTTCATTTCATGAATGTATACAATGCTTCTACAAATTTCATTCATTAACTTTAAAACAAATTATGTGTTTATTTATAATTTAAAACATAAAACATATTATGCTCTACATTATATCACTAAAAATCATTTCAGTAACTTCATCATTATATATTTAAAAGGCAGAAATATGACTAAAACAGTTTTTCTTATAACCAGTTATTTCTTCGATTTTTCCCTGCGATAATAATCAAGTAGTATACTTTTTCAGTTTATACTTTGTTTTTTTTATATTTATTATATATAAATATGCATGAAGAATATATTTTAAAAAAACACAGTTAACTCTGGACGAAATTGGGTTGTTTCATGAATAAATAAAATTATTTATTTTTTCATGATAAAACTCAAAAAATTCCAAGCAGCTTGGGTTTTCCTGAAAATCCTGGTTTTTTAATACCATGATTAAAATACACATTACTACGATAAACATGACACATTTCAGGCCTAAATATACGATTTCTTGTTATTGCTTTTTCAAATATCTGACCACAGAATAAAAAATAAAAAAATGTAATGTTCTAAATGCTTTTAACATGGGTTTGAAATTTATAAATTTACTAAAATCTTAGGGGATATATCCATATTATGATCCGTCACCCAAACTACAATCGCCAAGGTGCCAAATATATTTTAAACTTGCATTTTTCAAAATAAAGCGTAGAGGTTTGTCTGAAGGTGGCTACGAATTAAACCCCTCGAGTTGGCACTGCCCTTCTTTTTTTTAATTAGTAGCATGCAGCTGCCCAGAATTAGTCATTCATTCTACCACAGATCACAATAGAGAAATCTTTTCAAATTTTAATTTGTTAATTAATTTCTTAAATAGAATTACTAGTATATAAGTAAATTAAATTGACCTAGAAACTATAGAAAATTAAGTTTAATAACATTATCGCTTTCAAAGAAAAATTACCCCATAAAAATATATTAATAATTTGTATTTAACTTCATAATATTTTAAATTATAAAATTATTAAAACATTATAAACTTAAATTATGTATCATAAAATTTGTATAAAATTATAACGAGTTTGTTTGCATCGTTATTAATAGGTTTTATAAAATTTTTGAATTTAATGAGAGCTGATTTTTTTTTTTCTTCATTAATCCTAACATTGGTGAAAAAAGCTTAGTAATATGATTTAAAATAATCCAAAGACCGTAAATAAAATATTACAAAAATATTTTTATTAAAATATAAACAAAAAGATTTCTAAAAAGGATTAAACGAAATAAAAAAATTTTTTAAATAATTGCACAAATTTATGCTTGAGAACAAAAACCGATGAATAATAATAATATCGTTAAACATTTTAATATAACTTTCAATACAATTTCTAGATTCTCTACTATCGCAGGAGCTCAAATGCATTGATTCTTAAAATGATGCAGCTTAAAATGTTGCAGTAACTCAGAGGAATGCTCCCATAAAACTTTTTAACCATTGTTAAATACAGACATTAAATTACTCAAAAATGAGAGTTTTTCCTATTTCACTTAATATATTTTTTGATTTTAATTCAAGTTTGCTACAATCTGTTCAATTCTAAAATAGCCGGAAGATATAATATTACAGCATATTTTTAAATTTAAAAACAGTTAACTTACCGCTTTCAACGCTGCAAGTCTATCCTTAGTCATGTTGCTATATTTTATGAGTTTATATTATCACCGAGAAATTTAATAGATGTTTTTAAGCGTCTAATCACCATAAAAATTAAAAAAATTTCACTAAACACATTATTGAAACCAACACAGCACAATTTTTCATCGATTTTCTGTCAGCACAACCGACCGACAAGAACACAAATTTTTAAATACTGCATTCTAACTACGGAACTCAGTTTAACGCATGCGCATTGCTTCAGTGTTGTATTGAAAATTCCCTGTTTATTCCCTACACATCTATCATTGCATAATAACAGTTGGGCGATCGTTTCTGCCCTTTTACATTATTAGAAAGAAAAATTTGAGCTGATTTTGAATTTTTGGAATTTTTCGGTACAAACAGCGGAACTGCCTAGGCAGCCGAGACTCTGTTCGCCAACCCTACAAATTTGTGGTAAGGCGACATCTGAAATTGGCGAGCGCGAAAGTTATTTTCACGCCAAGTTTTGTCAGACTGGCAGCAGCTAAAATTTGCCAGGGATATGAAAAGCGTGTGATGTACTGTATCTGTTGTGTTCAATGACAGTCTATATTTTAGTCATAAATCTTTTGTTTGTATTTATTATAAATAACTTTTCATATGCTCCGCATGTAAGTTAGGGCCATGGAAGACTAGTTTTTTTTTCCTCATATTTTCTTTTCGATATCACTTGCACTGTTATATCTGAGTCTATTGTTATTGCTCGCGAAAAGTCGTTAATCATATGTTTAAAATTACTTCTCAATAAGTGATGACACTATTTATATTTATTAGTATTTACTTCAATATTTTGCATCCCAAAATAAAAAATTACGTTTTAGTAATTTAAACATTAATATTGCTTTAATTTATTTTGAAATTTATTTATATGCTCACAATTGTAAGGGTTGCACATATAGATTTCAAGATGAGTTTTCTTTTAAAATAAAAATTTTTCATTTATTGATATGTTCAGTGAAATGCTTGTTATCTCAAATAAATATAACATGGTGCAAATTTCCAGGATTATTATTTTTTTTTTTTTGCATTAAATATATTGTTTCAATTAACTATATTGTTTCAGTTTGTCTTTTATTTTTTTTTTTTGTTATGTATCTATTTATATAGGATAATCTACTCAGTTGTGCTTGTAGGAAATGCCATGAGGAAAAGATCACTGACTTAGTATGACTCCAACTGGGATGTTGTTTAAGTTTTGCGTATATATTCGGAAAAAAGTAATTGCTTTGCTTGTTTTTTCTTTTTTTGAACAATAAATAATTTGTCGACAATGAATGTTGAACATACTCTTCTGTTTGATTTTAAAATGTCAGAATTTTAATATTTGAGGAATAGATTTTTTGTTTAAATTTATTTTAGTATTATGTTCATTTGAATGTTTCATATCCCTGTTTCAATACACAGTTGAGGAGAGTTTTTTTTTATTATTAATTGTTTCAATTTGTAATTTTTAATTATGTATGTATTTACGAATAGAATAAACAACTCAGTCACGAAGACAATAAATATTAAGAATTCCGAGTTATTTTTTCTTATGCAATTTTCGGAAGCTATAAAAAAATTGCGCATATTTTTTCCTTCCACTTTTGAGTAAGACTGAAACCAAGGAAAAAAGTTGAAATTATTTAAATTAGAGGGCTAGATGTTAATGCTTATTTTAACCGATATTGTGAGCCTAGCTATTTTGAGTCTGCCTCTATAAGCTCATTTCCTTCCGCATTCTCACCTAGATTAGAGTATCCAAGAACCCGGTAAAAAAAATTGATTTATTACCCGAAAAGTTTCAGGAGTTCGATGGAGTAATAACTCCAGTTTTTACCAGGAAAAAATCGGTTTTAATAAATCAAATTTTGAAATATTTTACAAGATACTGTTAAGTATCTTTATTGCTCATATATGTATAAAAACATATGCTTTTATTTTCACATATTTCTTTGAAAAAAAAACTCGATTTGAAAAGATTTTTTTTTAAACTGTAAGACTCTGATATGCAGGCATCTGCTAATAATTAACTGCATAGTTAATTTTGCATCTGATTTACTTATATTTTAACAACATTTATTTACGTAACTTCTCTTAAACTTAGGACATTTCTTAAGTATGCTAATAAGGCGGCGGTATACCGATGAAATATGTTTTAACTGCAAGAGTACAATTTTTAATTATCCAATGACTATAAACATAATTTCAGCGCAATAGACATTATATAAATACATGCTCATAAATTACTCCATAATTAAATGAAAATTGTAATTTATTTTCAGCGTTGAATAAAAGATCCACGTAGTAGATTTGCTGTCTTTAACATTATGATCCTATATTCGCATGCAAGTAATTTTGAATCGAACCCAGAAGATATAGTGACTATTGGATCAAGAATTATTACAAACTCACCCCCGTAAAAAAAAAAAAAAAAAAAAAAAAAAACACCTTTCATTGTAGAACTAATCAGTATTTTTGTTACTGGGAGAAAAAACACACATAAAACCTCCCACGGTTATCTCGACGTTAAGAAAACTCTAACCTATTAAAAAAACAGAAATTATACAGCCAATAGTGGGACTAGTCAGAAATTCAAACTGTCAATGAATGAGAAATACGCTTTCTAGAGAAAATTTAATAATACCGATTGCTGATTTCATTCTAACATGCTTTTGACCAATAAAAGCACAACAATCAGACTATACTGAAAATTAACAAAATGACCCATGTTGAGTTAAGTAAAAATGAAAACGTTTTTGAAAAAAAGTTTTACTTTTTTAAATAAAAGCTACCTTTTGCTTGTAAAATTTATTTATAAAATCTAATTTAACGAGCGCTTTTATTTACTTGGAAATTAATTTAGTAACAATATCAAACAATTAATATTTGTTAGGGAATATTTGTTTGTCTGTAATTTTTCTTTCTCTATTATGCGTCTATAAAATGTTGTGCCTAGAAACTTAAATAATACAAATATATTATTACTTTAATCATTTAATGAAAATTAATTTTAGCTTGTTATTATTGTTTTGAAATGCATTAGAAAAAACATGTACATAATTTATTAAGCTATTACTTTTAATACAAAATATGCAATTATTTTTAAGCAAAATAATTTCTCATGGTACTCTTAATAAGTGTTGCAGATTTATTAAATATCCCCCTTCTTAAAATGCCGTTATTAATTCAAATTTTTTTCCTTTTGTAAAAGAATCTTTATTATTATTTTTTTTTTTTATTTATTATTTTCCTGGAAAAAAAGCTTTTTTCTTTATATTATTTAGTTAAAACTTCATTTAAGATAGTAATAACGTCTGGACATTTTTCAGACATTAAAACTGCAGTGATACTTTTCATACATTTTTTCTTTTTTTTCTCTTATTAAAAAATAAGATTTAGCAATTCAAAAAGATTACGGCTTCTCACTCTTAATAAGTTATTGCTTCGATTATAATTTATTTACTTTCCAGTGTCTATTAAAATACAATTTGTTTTTATAGAATTAATCAGTAAAAATTTCACACAATAGTAAAATGTACCGTCCATAAACGCAGTAGCGTACAAAGGGGGATGAAGTGGGAAACGACAGCAAGCAACCCTATATCTCCTCTAAAATCCAACCAAACGGAGCAGCCAATCGATGACCAAGGGCATTAAAAGTTTGAAAACCATTATTTTTTTGTGAAACCAAATTTTCTGACAAGTGAATAGTTTTTTTTCGCAGGAAATAAAGTGATTTTCAAATAAACTTAGTTGTGAAATTTTAAGCTATTAAAATTTAATTATTATTTGCAATTAAGGAAAAATTTAAATATTCTATTAGAAATAATCTATTATTTGAATATAGATTTATATATATAATTTTTTTTTCTTTACTTAAAATAGTTTTTGCCTGCATTTAAATAAAAAAATGGATTTTTATTCATTTATTTCTTTTACCCTTTTAGCGTGTTACATTTCTCTTCTCGGGAGAGCATGAACCGAGGAGAATCATCAACAAACCTAACAATCGTTTGCCCCCCGGCATCCTAAGGCCTCTGCACTCGCCATTGCTTATGTAAATACTTAATTTTATGAATAACTTTCATATTATTGGTTTAATTTTAATATGAGTATTGTCTCAAACCAGTGTTACGTGGCACCGGATACTTGGTGAAATTGACCGACTCCGGTAACTGCAATTCATCATCCGGATCCGGGTAATTACCGTGGGTAATGATAATTTGGACGAATAGCCAGTGCATCCCTATTTTATGCATATTATAAAATTAATTTTTATGATGAAATTTTAAATAAAAATACAACATTTTTGTAATACGCTTGAAGTCATCAATGGTGAAGTCTTCTGGGAAGAAGAGTAAATTTCAATAGCGAATGCAATATATGGGTAAAAAAATACATAGCTGTTGCGCAAAAGAGGGTATTTCTCGATAAGTTAACGCAACTAATGGAAAGAAAAGCAAGGAAAATGTTTGGAAGGAAAATTCTAAAAATTATTAGTTTCTTTCACCATCCATATGTTTCTCTTTTCTTTCATTTTTTTTTTGACAAGTTTAAAATTGTACTACATTGCTCAACTAATATATGCGCTCTGACTCGAGCCGGTGTCCTTGGTGAGGCCCAGCCCTACCATTAGCACGGTACAACACTGCTATAGTACTTTGGGAAGCTTGTTTCACTAATTGTATCTACATAGTGAACTATCATTCGTTGAACGACAACTATTAATAATGATAAATTACCTTGGTGTCGAAACAACATCAGTGGCCGTTCTATATATATTTAGTTGTAAAATCTTTCCTAATTAGCCTAGAACCACAAAACTTTTTCTGTGTAATCACCTACGAAAATGATTCAGAGCCACACAAAAAATTTCAAATTCGATGAAAAAATACGGAAATGTGAGCAAACTAAACAGGCTCCTGTGAACAATCGACACCGACGGACGTTTTAGTGTTAATTGGATAAAAAAGGAAAACAGAAATATTTATTTGAAAATAAATGAAAAAATAGCTCAATTTTCTATTATTAATGTTCAATTGCTATTTATTTGTAGTATTTTTTTCTTCTTTATGTCGTGTTACTGATTTAAGTCTCATGCTATTGAATTTTAAATTACAAATGTGCCTTGAAACTTAAACTATTGCAATTTTTCCTACTTATTAATTGGCCTATAATCATTTTAAAGATACTTAAAAAAACATTCCGAAAAAAAAAAAACAAAAAANAAAAAAAAGAAAAAAAAACAAGATGCTTTGGAATAATTCATATCGAGGGGGGAAAATGTAAAATTAAAAGAATGATGCAAATATTTGCATCAATAGACTTTGTTAATAATATTAGAATGAAATAAATAAAAATATTGTTGAGGAATGGTTTTACTTTTATAAATTGTAATGAAAAGAAGAATCCTAGGAATTGGGAAGCCTTTATTTATTGTAAACACATTTCCTTTCCTTTGTAAGGGAGGATAAGATGAAGGAAATTTGAAATCCCATGCCACTAAAATGAAAAGATCGGTCTTTTCCAGACAGCTAGTAAATGTCGAATGAAAAAATATGGCAGGTATTGATGAACTCCAAAAATATTTCAAAACGTGCCAAAAAATGATGAATAGCCAAATGTAGTAAATACGGAAAACGATCACACACTAACGTTGATAAAATCGACCAATGACATTATCCATTTAAGTTTTAGACTCGGCTGCTAGGCAACGTCCACCCAGAAATCATCCCCGAGTGCAATGTTGAGATTATTTAAAGTTTAAAAATTATGATTTTTATACATATTGGGTTTATAAAATAATATTGTAAATATTTAAAACATTAAAAATATAAAAAATAAGTGCAAATTTTAAATTACAATTTTAAACTGTAACTGTGCTTGCTCATAAATTGCAGACGAAATATTTCTCTATGGATACCATAAGAAAACAAATATTCTTAAAATATTTACATTTATCAACAAGGCATTTAAATCTGAAATATGTTCCTAAGCATGACTCCTGTAATTCTGAAAGTATTTCTCTTCTACAAAACTTCATAAATAATCACAAAAGTCTGTTTGTTTTGACTGGAGCTGGAGTGTCAACAGAAAGTGGTTTGCCTGATTACAGGTCCAAAGACGTTGGTTTATATGATCGTAGTTCTCACCGACCTGTTCAATACAAAGATTTTATTTCGAACTGTGAGGTTAGAAAACGATATTGGGCTAGAAACTTTGCTGGTTGGAAAACATTTTCATCCGTTCAGCCAAATTCCGTCCACTTAAGCTTAGCTGAATGGGAGAAAAATAATTTAATTCATTGTTTAGTCACTCAAAACGTTGATAGATTGCATCATAAAGCTGGTTCTAAAAATGTCATTGAATTACATGGAACATCTTATTTAGTCAAATGTTTAAATTGCCCCAACTTATTTTCAAGACATTCATTTCAATCATTGTTGTTATCCCTAAATCCTTCTTTTCAAGTTGAGGAAGTAGAAATCAGGCCAGATGCCGATGTTGAATTAAATTCTGAACTTATAAATAGTTTTAATGTCCCTGATTGTGAAAAATGTGGTGGTATTTTGAAACCGGATGTTGTTTTCTTTGGAGAAAATGTTCGTAAAGAAAAAGTTTTTAATGTTCGCCAACAATTAGAACTTTCTAATGCAGTTATAGTTTTAGGTTCTTCTCTTCAGGTAATTAAAAGCTTTTGTTTGCATTATGTTTTTGAAAAGTGTTGTGTTAAAATATTTTTGGGATTGATATTGATTTCTAAAATGAAATTCATTTAGATTATTACAAAAAATTCCTTTGATTTTCAAGACCATCTTTTTTTTTGTGAGAAGGTGGGTTGTATTTCCAAACTCTTGCTTATTGTAATAAGTTGCCCATTAACTTGAACTTAAGTGTTTATAAATAACCATATTTATAAATTCTGTGTTTATTACTTAAATGGACCAGAAAAAAAGATGTCCCATAACGACACTGTCATAAAATGATACCGAGTTCTTGCGGAAAGATTTTTCTTTTGGGAAGTAAAAAAATATTTTAGCTTTCTTTTCTGCAGGCATTTTTGAAAATTTTTATCTTTTCTTCATAATTATATTCAGCAGATTCCTTTCTCGTGCATCGGATGGGGGGAAAAAATGCTTGTGATTTTTCTATTCTCATTTGAGAATAAGGAAGTAAAAAATTTGATTTTCGTTTCTGCAGAAATTTTCGTTTAATTTTTTTATGCAGTTAGTACTATTGATTTCCACATAGCTTTTAAAATCCGATATTTTAAATGCTATATTATTTATTACAACTAAATCTTGAAATAAAAGCAGGAATTTAGTAACCCCTTTTTGAAGAGTCTGATTCACATGATTTCGCTGTCGCTCTTTTTAGGTACTTGCGGATTATACGGTTTTCTGCTACTGTTTCAGTTCTGCTACGAATTACACGTTTTTTTAGTATAAATTTTTTTTTTAATGTGTTGACGATTTACAAAATGCGAAAAGGGAAATAATTAGTGTGTTTTCTCCCGACAAAATGTGTGAATATCTCTTATAATATTAGAATAAAAATTTTTTTACATATTCAATTAAAAAACATTTTTTTATTTAACATGAATAGGTTTTTTTTATGATGCTTCTGTTACTTTAAATTAGTAACACGTGTATATTTGTTATTTTTACAAGTATCTTGTAGAAAGATGTTAACATTAGAGAGGTATGTCGCAGAAAGCCCGAAAAAATTCTGCCACAGGGCCCCAGTGTTATCCTTTTTTATTGATCTTGCACTAAACCTTTACTGAATCCCATATTTATGTAAACAAAGCTCTTCATTGTTTGCATTTTCTGAAGTTATTAACAGATGGTAGCATAAATCATAGGTTGAAAAATAGTTTGTCACCAACATATAAAAATTAATGAAGTTGGTGAGAATGTGGGTGATTTCTAATTTAGTCTAATTGGCATTTATCTTTTTTCAATATAATATCTTGGAGGATATTTTTGAAAAAAAAAATTAAAATTATGAATTTACAATGAAATGATCAGCCAAAAACATATAAATGGGCTTTTAAAATTTAACCTTGATTGTTTGAAAGTATTTTATGTGGTAAAAATACTAATAAATGAAAGATGGAAAAGAATAAAATAATGAAATATTTCTTTTAGTCATAATTTCAATTTATATTAGCAGGGGTCTGTCCAGGCCGAATTTACTACCGTTTAGCGGTACCTTCACAAATTCAACTTTAGGAAAAACGGTAGTTTCACAAATTCAATTTTAGGAAAAACGGTAGTTTCACAAAATACTTTTTCTTAAAATTTCCTTTTTGTATCCTTTAAGGAACGATAAATCCATATTTTTGTGTTGATTTTTTAATATAATTTTTAATTTTTCACAAATTATGTCTAAATTTTCACAAAATAGGTACCTGTCAGAAAAACCTAGACAGACCCCTGATATTAGTCTAGTTTTGACGAGTGGAAGAAGTTAAGAATTTAAACTTATGTGGGCAAATCCTGCAGGTTAAGTTGAAATAGTATATTGTTTTAATATCTCTAAATTTTGTCACTTCAAAATTTTATTCTACTAGTATATTAAACAGATATACAACAAAACTTATATGGGGCTACAGTTTTTAGATAAAAAAAAATATGCTAACTTTTTTAAGATTAGTTAATTCTTTGCTTTATACAGAAGATATCTCATTTAAAGTTAAAATAAAAAAATGTGTTCATTTAAAAAAAAATTTATTTTTTTTTTTCAAAATTTTAAATAGCAGCTTTTTTAAATGTCATTAAGAGTCATCAAAGCTGAATTATATTTAAAATTACAAAACTGTTTTTTAAATAAATAAATAAAATATCTAACTCATCGCTTCATTTGCATTAAACTTTTTAATATTTTTTAATGTATTTTTCTAAATTCTGATCCAGATTGTTAAAAATAGTCTCAAGATATTATAAAGGACTCAAATTGTTTAAAAAAGGAAAAGTAGAAAGTGATATCAAGCATATATAGGAATTCTATTCTTGCTTCTGTTTTATTACCATTATTGTTACTGGTGAAACCCACTTAGCAAATTGATAGGTGCTGATTTGTCGTGGAAGTAATGGCGGTTGGTGTGCAATGCTGACAACATTGCCACCTACATGCTGTTGGCCTCTAAATAATGGAGCCTTAACCTTCATTATTACTCTGGCTCACAACGAGCTGTTGCCGCAATGCTCTACTAAAAGAACTATTAGCTTTTATGGTTAAATATTTTGTTCGTGTTCTGTAAGATACATTGATATTTTATGTGTAAAAATTAGTGTTTATTGAGATTAAAATTGAAAATATAAGTTTATTATCTTATTTATTTTAGCATTTGATCCACAATTTTATTAACAAAACATAATTTGGGCCTCGTCTGTAAAGGTGTTTGACATGTCTTTAAGCGCCAGGTCGTTTTCTTAGTTCATAAACAGTGATCGAGTTTGAATCATTTAATAACTGATTTGTTGAAGAAGAAAAAAAAAGAAATATTTTTAATTGAAAGAAACAAAACAAAACAAAACAAAAAAATACAGCCAAAAAAAATTATTCATTCTGTAGTTATTTTTTAAGTATTTTCAAGATTTGTTTTTCTATAGACAAAATGAAACAAAGAAAAAGGTCTTTGATCTCTTAACATTCATTGAATCAATTTACAATTTATATAGGGAGACCCAAAAGTATGAAAACGGTCAAATATCTGAGATATTTCTTTAATCGGATCAAAAATCTAAAAACACACGTGTGAGATGTTCTGTGGCCGTTTAGCTCTAAAACCATAAAATTTATATCATTAATTTTTAGTCCATGATATGAACATCATCTTTGGATGTTGGGGCACTTTATATTTATTTGCTGTGGGGGGTGAAGGATAAAAGGGAAATAAACTTTATTATTGCTATCAAGCATTATTTCTAATGAAACAATTTCCAGCAGTAGGACAATCAGTTTAAAAGTTCTTAAGGTTTTATATATAAAAAGAACAGTATTGTAATTATTACTATTTCATCTGACATTTCTGTCTAGGTAAGTTAAACAGTTTTTTTTTTTTTTACGCTACATCAAATAAAGTTTAGTTGAGCATGCTAATCACTTTGAACTTAGGTCATGGTCAAAAATTATAATCGTCAATCATCTAAATTCAGTTTTTTTCTTCAAAACTATTGGTGTCATCGACTTAATTTTGATTTAATTTGATTCAGTATAAAAAAAAGTACATAAAGAACAATGCCTTACTTCTTTAGTTAACAAAGCAAGGCGTGCAAATAGTTCAAAAATAGTACTCTGTACACACGAAACCTTTATTGCTCTTTTAACTGCTAAACTGTTAATTTTATCGACTTGGTTTTGATCTCAGTTCTTTTAGGATAAGTTGAATAAATAAAGCAGAAGCAGAACTTCAGTTACCTATACAGCTATGTCAGTCGCATAAATAGATATAAGTACAAATTGTACTTTATTTATAATTGATATAACTTTCAAAGAAATAGTATGGACTTTGTTTTGCATTTGTTCAATTCAGCAAAAAAATACTCCGGGAGCAATTGCCTAGCTATCAATGTGAGATATGTAAATAGCTATGAGTACAAAACTTCTTTTTTATATATAAAACTTATGACTTCTAAACTATTAGTTCTATAGACTTGGGATTGGTTACATTCGTTTCAGCTTGAAGTTATAAACTGAAAATATTTTTTTATTTCTCTAGATAACAATAATTTAAGTCTATCCATCATTTTGCCCTTTCTTGCCTCCTTCCCTCCTGTGTCCCTTAGACATGGAACATTAAACCTAACGTCTTAAAAAAAATTATTTCAGACTTTGTAGTAACCAACAAAGATAAAAACTTCGTGGTTTTTTATGGTACTTTATGATAAACCTTTTATAGTGCAAAATAATGCATTTATATACCATGCCGCTCCACTTTTTTAAATGATGCATTCGAAGTCAGCCCTTAGGGGTGAGGTAGGGAACAACTAGAAAATGTAAATAGTAGGAATCGAAATTTTACATTTCAGTTTTGAATTTCCTGAAAGTAGTACCCTGATATGATCTACGTGTTTTTGCATTTTGGTTTTACAGATGGTGCTTTAATTGCAAAATGAAAAAGGGATACAAATTGTTATAAAAGGAGAAATACATGTCAGATCGAGAGAAAAAACCTCTTTTCTTCAAACTCAATATTATTTAAATCTGATTGGGCGAGCGCATTTCTTGACTTTTTTGTCGGATGCCTTATAGCAGCAATTCCCAAATGGTGTTCTGCGGAACCCTAAAGTTCCGTGGAAGAGTTAAAGGGGTTCCGCGATTCTTTTATAAAAAAGTAAGTTTCCCTAATAACCATTTTCAGAGGTGATTGTGCTCCAGAAAAAATCCGGATTTTTTGCTAACTACGATCCAGAAGTTTCCGGAAGTCCAAGGTCCAGAAGTTTCAAAAAATCATCTATCACGTTTATGTATAAAAATTCTAGTATATTTTGTTTAAAAATAATAGAACTAGAATTTATTCTTAGCATCTCTTTCATTTGTAAATTTTTTTTTCTGGTAGTGTAATAAATGTGATTAGAGATAAAGGTGAACTTATAAGTAATTATTCATTCAAATTATACTATATATAATTTATTTAGAATTTCATGTTTGAAAATATCAACAATGATTTAAATTTATAAAGATATTTTGTATATATATTTTGAAATGCGTCATTAATGATTTTACTCAAGAAATTTTCTGGATTTTTTAGTTGGGCTCACAATCACCCCAGCATTTTCAACATTTATATTGTTATTAGTTTAATTTCGAAGTAAACAATAATTCGGCTTATTTTATTCAATTTCCGCTTTATGTATATCGCCAAAAATAAATTCGTAACTAGACTAGATATAGCACGAGGAGAGCAAATTCAACTGTCGGGCATAAAAATCCAGTTTAAGATTATTAAGGATAAAACAAAAAAAAATCTTCATTCCTGTAATTAAATATTTTAAAAATAGTCTTCTATAGGTTATAACTAAGGCCCGGAGTTTAATGACATTTGCATTTTTTGACATTTTTTGTCCTTTAGAGCATTTTTTGAGATTTATAGGGCATTTTCTTTAATTTTTGCGGCGTATTTTGCTTTAAAGCATTTTTTAAATTTTTTGTTAATTTTTTGTAATTTTTATAATTTTTTATTATTACACTGGCTTCCAAACAATGAAGAAAATCTCTAGGATATTAACAGGTGAAGCAACATCTTTTCAAATTGAAGAAGAATTGTCAGTAAGTGTGACAGTCCTTTTCAAGTACGCACCAATAACATCAGTAGACGTTGAAAGAAGCTTCTCCTGGTATAAAAATTTGTTTTCAGACAAGAGACGCTCGTTTACACTTCAAAATATTAATAAAAAAATTAATAATCCACTGTAATTCTGATATTTAGTAATATTATGAGATGGAAGTTGTTATATTAATTTAAGTTTCTATACAAAATGAAAATGTTTTGGAGTCAATATATTTTCCTTTTTTTTTGTTATTTTAGGATGTAACGTATTTTTCAAACTGTAATGAACGTAGAACAAGTATTGCATTGCTTTATATTTTTTGAAACGACTCATAATAATTTTAAAGAGTAAAACATTGTTTTAGTTCAATATTTTTACTTCTATTTAAGTTATGTCATAAGGCATTTTTAGCGCAATTTTCGCACTTTAAGGGCATTTTTTGCAGTTTGCAAGGGCATTTTTTGCAATTTTTAAGGGCATTAATTGAGATTTTTTAGGTCATCAAAATCCGGGCTCTAGTTATAACGTTTACTATACCCTTAATAAACTCTGTTTATAAAGTCTGGGTTCCAACGGAAGATTGGTGATTATTTAGGGATCGGTAGCCGAAAATATTCGAGAACCGCTGTCCTATAATACATACAATGAAAACACATACAATTGGAAGGTATAAAGATATGGTGTCAAACGAAAATGAAGTGTATTTTAATAATCGTATTTAGTGTTGAATAGTGATTAATTTTTTATTTGTGTATTTTAGGTGTACTCCGGATACAGATTTTTATCAGCAGCGTCTGAGTTGAAGAAAAAGATCTGCATTGTGAATATTGGGCCTACACGAGCTGATGAAATTGCTGACTTAAAACTAAGTGTACGATGTGGAGATATAGTTCCAAAAATAGAACTATTGTGATAATTAATCTTTGTAAGAGTTGTTATTTTATTTTTTAAATATACGTTTTAGCTCGAAAATGATTTTTGTTGCTTTTTTTTTAATTGTTCTCTTGTCGATGGTTTGTTGGACGGCATCAAGGACATTTTTCAATTCATCAAAGATGTTATGAAGATGTTTGTTGATACAGATATATTGTAAAAGAGAAGCGCTGATGCTGAAGAATACATTAAAATGGATCCAGGAATTTTTAGTTGTTTGATCTAATTATTGTTATATAATCTTAAAAGTATGATTTTTTTTGTATGTCCTTGTATCTCTATAAAAACGAGAAGACACTCTGTTCTTAATAATTGCTCATAGTACAAAAAGGAACGTTATTATTCATGAGCTGCAACACCTCAGTGCCTCTTTTCGCCAGTGCGTCTGCCCGCTCATTTCCACTAAGCCCACAATAAGCCGGAACCCACTGCAGAACAGTCGCTTTTCCCAGTTGTTCCAGTTTTTGAATGAATTGATTCCCGTTTTTTAATGGACGATAAATAACTACAAACTAAATTTTGCAAATATTTGACTATTTTTGCTTGCTTTTTAAAAGTCATAGCATGACATAACTACTATAAAGTGGTGAATTATATAAGCCTACGAATTATTTAGAAATAGTGGTGGACAAAAATCTACTAAATTGAATTTATTAAGCCAAGAATCACAATTGATAAACTACCACTTTAAAATATTTATTTGCTGTCCGGAGCAAGTTGGCATCTCTGTGTTGAAGACGTCTGAGACACGTCAATTATTGTTTTGACGTAAGAAACAAATGACGTCTCCCAGGCGTTTTCGTATGTCAAGGGGTTAAATAGATATTAAATATTTTATACAAGACATGATTGGGGAGATTGACTATTAAATTATTACAATATTGTTACGCCGCAACTTTACAACTTATTATGTCTTTAATTTTAAAATATTCATCGAATTCATCCCTAATTATTTACTTTATTTTAGAAAATTATGTTACTGAAACTATAGGTATAAACACATGATTCAATTTTTTTAAATTAATTTTTATTAAAAAATTTTTATAAGTGAAACAAATTAAAATTTAATCGCAAGTTGTTTTTGACACCCGGTAGTAAAGATTTCGAATCAACTATTAATCACGTATTTTCAAGATTCTCCCATATTATAATTTAAATCTTATAAATTCAGATTCTTCAAAAAAAAGGTACATTTACTCAAATAAATGGAGACTCTGTAAATGAAATATAAAAAGCTCTGAAACAGCTGTGATAACATCAATTAATATCAATTAATTAACATCATCTGATATTTCTAATTAAATTTCTATGGATGCCTAGTTTGTATTTCATACTAACTCCGAAAACAAGGAAAAATAATCTGTCCATAAAATAATCAAAATAAATTTTTTATATTATATGATTATCTTTTGAAATTTCGTTGTGCAATAACAACCAAATTAAATATTAAGGACTAGATATGATATTTTTTAACACCTCCTCAGTGCAATATTTATCGTTATTAGTGCGAGTTAAGTCATTGTATTTCCTCAAGGTTAGTTTTTTTTTTTTTTTTGATAATTCCTATCGAGAAAGTCAGACAAATAAAAACACTTTACGAAATGTGAGAAAATGAGCTGACGCAAGATGCTGCTTATTTCGTTTACGAAAATGATTGAACTTCATTAAAGCTGCTTTATCTATATTTAAAATAGTAAAAAAAAAAATCTTTTATCTAGATTTTGCTTTAAAAAATATATTGAAATAAGCCTTCAAATTTTACATACCATATAAATATAATTGTGGGTGATATCACAATTTTTCCTGTACGTTTACATGAAATTAATTAATAATATAACAGTCAAAAATATTAACGTAAATATGCATATATATGCCTGAAATAACTTATTATTAAATGTGAATTCCCAAAAAATATATGTATGTTTTTTTTTATATTCATAAAACGAGTATTCGTTTCGAATCGTCCTTCCGCCATGTAAACAATAAACATTTTGTAAATCAAAAAGTGTCTTGATAAACAGATCTAAATTAAAAATAAAAAAATTGATCCTTTTATAACCAGGAAAAAGGACATTTTTTTAGCAATCAATTCTTTTAATATTCATTGGGCAATTTCTAATTTTTAGTTTAAAGTTATAGCAAGCATAGCGAAACACTTTCTGAAAGAAGGGCCCGATTCGATTGGTTAGTTTTCAATCCAAATGTAATTAAAAAAATGATCCTTACAAGATAAAGGCCGAGAGTAGGTTATAAGGCTAAAATTAAAGGCCTTAAATATTTGGGATGGGGCACTCTCCCATAAATCTGTCTGGGAGACAAGTTATTCCACAGGGGAAAATTTCAAAGCTGCAACATTTTCTAACCAGAAATATGCCTACATAGGGCTAAATGTTTGACTTCTTTTTTTTTTTAAAAAAAATTAGCCTATAATAGTCTTATCTGAACAAATGGATTTTTTTAAGTGAATCGACGAAAATTTTTTAACACACAATCATGTAAATCAACTATTTTAATAGAAGAAAATCCGATTACAAAAAATAAATGTTAACAATTATTTTTTTAATTATTTTAGTTAACAATAATCGAAAGTATTTTTGAATCTTTAAGAAATGCCAATTTTTATATTGTTTTAAACTATATAATTTTTAGTGGGAAAAAAAATGAAAATCGAGCAAAATCAGAAGTATAATTCTTAGGAGATGAAAATTTAAATAGATAATCATTTTAGAAAGTTTATTGCTCAAAAACTTTATGTCCGATTTCGCTCAAATGTATTTTGCCATTGAAAATTATCTAGTTTATATTGACATAAAAATTTAAAAGTCTTACTTCAATAAATTAGTAATTGTTTCGACCATTATTAAATAATTAATATTTTAAATGAAATAATAATTACTTCAACGAAATTATTTTGTTTTTACACATAGTAATTATGTTAGTTTTTACATAGTTTATATTTATATTAGAACTATAATAGTTATAAGAATTACTTAGTTTATATTAGAACTCAGTATATATAGTTGATATTAGAACTACTTATTTCGTGAAAAACCAATCACGAAAAACAAAGTTTTTTTTATTTTTTTGCATTGTTTGTTTATCAATGGTTATTAATAAAAAAATTATTTGCCTTTCGAATGCGTACGTAAAAGATGCTCATCAAGAGTAATAAGTTAAAAAAAAACATATTTGCCTTTCGAATGCGTACGTAGAAGATGCTCATCAAGAGTAATTATTTAAAAAAATCATTATTTGCATTTCGAATGCGTACGTAAAAGATGCTCATCAAGAGTAATTAGTTAAAAAATCATTATTTACCTTTCGAATGCGTACATAAAAGATGCTCATAAATCGTACTTAATTAAAAAAAAATCGCATTTATGCGCAGAAATTTTTTTTAAAAAATGTTTTCAATTTTTTCTAAAGGAAGATATAAAAACGTTTTTTTTTTTTTTTTTTCAAAAAAAATATTAAGTTATAAGAGAATTTAATCAAAAACTAAACATTTTTAGAATGGGGGGAAAGACCTGTATTTGACCAAAATAATTCAAGTACTTGAAAGAACTGATGGAAGATATGTATACAAATATTGAAAAAGAAATAAATAAGTTGTGAAACGAATTATTTTCGATAACAGAGTCTTTATTAATAAGGATTCAGAAGTAAAGGTACACCTGAAATATATGTTTCAAAGCATTGCCATTGCATAAAAATTAATATAAATTTGGTTTTTATACAAAAAAAGGTATTCTAAATTATGTTGATAAATGCCCAAGCAACCATTTGCGTGATTTAATAATTGCATATAAAAACATGAAGCTTAGGAATTTTCATGGTTTAACGAAAGATTTATAGTTCAATATATCTACAAACTTTTTTTGAAAACTTAAAAGAAAAAATTGTCCGAACGAGTATTTAATATGAGTTGTGACATCTTAAAGAGCTAAAATTAACTTATTTAGAACTTTTTTAGCTGTCCAGTTTTACAATCCATAAGAATTCCTAGTTTGACTTACAATTACATTTACAGAAAAGGCCGGCCAGGTGGCCGAGCGGTTAGCGCGCCTGACTGCGAAGCCATTGACTGCGTGTTCGAATCCCGCTCTGGGCATGGATGTTTCTCTCTCTCTCTCTTTGTGCTGTCCTCTGTTGTGTGTGTGATGTGTCAATGTGGCCCACCCTATAAACTGATTTGTGGCGTGGGCAACGTTGCTCTCCTCCGTCACTTTGGTTCACAGGTTCCCACTGGGTAACTCTAAATGAGTAACAATTCCGGCATCTTCATAGGCAAAGATTCAAATTCAGTGCCTACCATTGGAAAAAAAAACATTTTCAAAAGAAAAGAAAAAAACTTAATGATCAGTTTACGCACTATTACTCACTCTTAATGGTTTGAGAGCCAAACTTTAACCATATTAATTAGAGTAGATGACATTTTAAGTTACGAAATCAGACACAAAAACGTCTTTTCTCTGAATTGTCATATCTTTTTGAACTGATTTGAATTTTTGATCCTCAAAAAATGGGGGAACAGTTTAGGCAGCAGAACGGTAGTAAGTTTGTACTCTTGCGTATTTCGTTATATAGAGAACTTTTAAACGAATCGAAAAATTTTTGCTCTAATAAATAAAAATCGTTAATACGAATATAATTTCTCTTAAAAATATCTTTTAGTAATTATATATATATTTTAAATTTTTTAATTTAATAGTTGAAGGTATATGAATTTTAACATCATTTTAAAGTATGTACTCCTAAATAACAAAATACAAAAATTCAGCGAATTATATATGATGGTTCTCGAGAAATTTAAATATACAACTTTTTAAAAAATTGGATAAACTGAGAAATTATTTGACCGTTTTCGTTTTTATTAATATGCAGCATATACACCCAGCAAGACTTATGATTTTTATAAATTTCATTTAATTTATTTGCTTTATGATATGAATTAAATGCATTTCGATGACATTTAGAAATGTTTATTTAAGCAAATAATTCTTGGAATCTCCCTGTATTATATTCAATCACAAATTTCAGTGTTTGGAGAATACTATAATTTTTATTCTTTCTATCGTAAATTGTTTAAAAAGATAAAAAGGCAAGTAAATGTGAAAAGATAAAACACATCTTTGTGGATAAAACACATTGCTCTCTAACGTAAACTATTAGGCGCCATTAAAACAAAAATATAGCTGCAGATAATTATTGAACCACGGTGCATAATAAATACATACATAATTAAAATAAAAGTGTACAACAGTTTGTTTACATAAATTTTTCTCATTTGAACCTTTCATTTTTATCTAACTTACAGTTCAGTTTGTTTCAGCTGTTCGTTGCACAGACAAGAAAAGAATTTAAAATTATCTAAACTTATACACTTAAGCAATCGCTCTAATGATTGCTCATCTCCTTGAAATTACAGTTTTCAGCTCTTTGTTGCCAAAAGAAATGTCATTGGTTTTATTTTAAAATCTTCATACATACGCATTGGTGTTTTATATAATAAGAAAATAATTAAAAGCAACATAACACATAAATAAGGTTTAGACTATAGTTAAAAAAATGCGTATGAAATATTTTAAAAAATTTAAAACTAATTGTCACTTTTTAACTAATAGCAAAAGTTATGCATTTTTTTAAATTATAAAACTACAAAAAATTAACACACGAAACTATAAACTAACACAAAACTATAAACTACACGCAAAACTATAAACTAACACTTATACAATTAGAACCTAATATTTGTAGTTTAACATACAATATCGAAGGGAAAAAAATTCGTCCTTGAACAATTCAACTTTTGAATCTTATCTCGCTTATTAGTTAAGCAATACTTTTCCTTATGTCAAAGCAAGGTATACTGAGTTTGTTACTAAGTAGATTTCATGATGAAATGGTGCAATTTTTTTTAAAAAGAAGATTGGATTGTTAAGGAATTCGCAACCTGTTTACAGAAACTTAGATCACCCCACAAAAATCAGATAAGATGCTTAACGGTATTACGTTTTAGTTTTTCACAACAATTTATTTTCGATAATTTATCTGAAATCGGAAAAAAAAGAGTGAAAATAAAACAAAACATAATTTATAAAAGAGTGATCTCCTACGAAATTCAAACTCATATTTATGTTGGTTTTTTCCAAGAGATTATATACTTCAAAAAATGCCTCAAGAATTGCTAGTTGTCAAAAATTTCGTAAATGGTAATTTTGTTGAGTGCAAACGATACCTTGACAGCACCAACCCTGCTAATGGGGAAGTTTATGCTCGAATACCTGATAGTGACCTTGATGAAGTAATCGAAGCTGTAGAGGCTGCTAAAAATGCATTCAAAGAGTAAGTTGTGTTAATTTTTTTATAAATAATATTGTGCTCGAATGCATTCAATGAGTAAAATGTGTGAATTTTTATAAATACGTATTAATGTTGCTCGAATACCTGATAGCGACCCTGATGAAGCAGTGGCGTAGCGAGCTTAACTCGCGCCCGGGGTACAATACCCTTTTAGCGCTCCCCCCCTCCCATTCGAAAACCATATAATATTATATGTAAAATATACTCGCAAATAAATAAATAAACAAAGTAAAATAAATAAAGTCATAGACTCAAGCTAGGCTTTAAATTTGAGACAAAAAATGTAGTTGAGAGAACAAGACTAGATTTTGAAATGTATATGATCATCTAGAATTAGTTCAAAAGATATCTATTATTTATTTTACATATTTATAAAGAAATATTTTAGAAACACGCAGTTTTAAAACCATAAAAAAGTAAATATTTATTATCTCTAAGGAGATACATATATTTAATAATCATATGATTATCATACATTAATAAAACTAATTACTATGTCTAAATTTTCCGTGTTTTTGATGAAGAAATGCTAGGTCACTTAGGCGATCTGTCAAAATTAATTTTAATTTGCTGAATGAACGTTCGCAGTTAGCAATTGGTACTGAGATAGTCAGGAGTATTTGAAATGCCGCTCTCAGATTTGGAAAAACATCTTCTCCATTCGAGATTGATTATAAAAGTAAGAAATTCTAATGGAGTTTTAGGTTTAATTTCTTTTCTGCTGCGGAGTAACATTTTGCTGTCATATATTTTGATAAAAAGTTCTATTACATTGAAATCTGTATTATAAAATTCACCCAGATTTTTAAAATTTTTTTTCAAGGTCGTTATCAACATTATCCTTGTTTAATAAATTTTCAACGTCTAGTAGAAATCCAAATTTGAAATTAAGGTCACTTAATCGTGTACACATTTCTTGTTGGAGACGATCAAGAGTGCTTTTCATAACGCGAGAAATTTCACTTTCTGCGGAAAGACCACCATAGCCAATTCTCCAGGCACGTATTGTTGTATCCATATCCCATTTTTCACAAAGAGACTCTGCTTTTTCTATTGCCTCTTTACAGAGCTTGTCTCAAATTTCGGCTAGTTCAGTCGCTAATGATTCAAGATCATGGAACACTTCTCTAAAATTCATTCTAGGATCTTGTAATCTGAGCTGCACACGATCAATCCTTCTTAAGATTTCGTACCAGAAATGAACTAAAGTTACAAAACTAAAGGTTAGTATATTTTACAACAGAATTGTAGCTTCACTTCTGTTGTCACTTGTAGTGATAGTGTGCTCTGCTAATTTTTCTATTAGTTCTTTTATATTCCATAGCCCATAGATGATAACGATAACCGCTCCGGTGGCGCTCCATCGCGTTTCAGAAGTGTGACCTGCCATCACGGCAGCATTATCGCAACATTGTGACATGCAGTTTGTTAATGAAATTTCATCGTAATTTAATTTCTCGAAAATTGTATTTTTGATCGAGGCTGCATCTTTAGCATGTATTTCAATAAAATTCAAAAAAGATTCTTTGATGGAAACTTTCTTATTGATAAAATCAGCATCTACATACCTGGCGACTTGGGACATTTGTTCTCGATGAGAGATATCAGGAGTTGAATCAAACAAAAGTCCATAATATTTATTCCGCTTGATATCGTTTATTAGTTGATTTCGAACTGTAGATGCCAGAAGATGATGTTGTTGTTGTTGTAGTTCATTTACGTCGCACTAGAGCTGCACAATGGGCTATTGGCGACGGTCTGGGAAACATCCCTGAGGATGATCCGAAGACATGCCATCACAATTTTGATCCTCTGCGGAGGGGATGGCACCCCGCTTCGGTAGCCCAACGACCTGCACGCGAAGTCGAGCACTTTACGGTAGCACAGTTTAACGAGGACCAATACCGCACACCCTCGGTCCCTGCGCAGACTGACCCAAGTGGATCACCCACCCGCACACTGACCGCAGCCAGTGATGCTTGACATCGGTGATCTGCTGGGAACCGTGTCTTAACGATCAGTCCTCTGCGGGACGCCAGAAGATTAATGAATTCATTTGTGGTGACAAATATGAGAACAACAAATTTTCCTATTAACAAATTTTTTCATACTCTATTCACTTAATAATAGAATCGTCGAATAGATGTAGTAAGTAATCTTATTTGATTTATTACTTACCAAGAATGCTTTGAACTTGAAAGGTAATAACATAGTGAAATAAACAATATAATTTATGCTGACATTAAACTTATATACAGCATTTAATAACATTTCATTTTTATTCTAAGCAGAGCGCGATGACAAGGACGTGAATTAAATATTGAAATATATTTAATATGAATTTAATATAATATGAATTAAATATTATGAATAATATTTATGAATTAACATTTATTATATTACACTGGCACTAATTTAAAATATATTTTCCAGAAATCAATTATAATAAAAAAAAATTATCCAGCAATTTTTTGTTTTGCGGACCATTTGGCGCCCCTTTGTGAGTAGCGCCCGGGGCATGATGCCCCCCCCCTCGCTACGCCACTGTGATGAAGTGATTGACGCTGTAGCGGCTGCTTAATATTCATTCAAATCAGCGGATCAGTTAATTTTCATAAGTAATAATGTTACTCGAATGTCTGATAGTGGCTACCAAAATTTATTCAAGGAATAACTTGTGCTACTTTTCATTTAAAATAATGTTGTTTAAATAGCTGATTGTAAACTTGATGAAGTGAAGCTACTTAATAGAATTTGTAGAAGCTACTTAATATTCATTCAAGAGTAAGTTGTGTTAATTTTTATAAATAATGTTGTGGCTCGAATGCCTGAAAATGGCTTCTAAAAATTTATTTAAAAAATTTGTTGAGTTACTTCTTATAAAAAAAAATAATGTTGCTGACAGTGACTTGGATAAAGTGATTGGAGTTGTAGTGAAGCGACTGCTTAATAATCACTTTAAAAGTAAGCTGCGTTAATTTTTATAATTAATGATGTTGCTCGAATACCTGACAACGGCTACTAAAAATTCATTCAAAGAGTTAGTAGTGTTAAATTTTATGAATAATAATGTTGCTCGATCGAGTTACTAAAAATGCATGTAATGAGTAAGTTGTTTTAATTTTTTAGAAATGATGGTGGCTATAAAACACGCATTCAAATAATTATTTGTTAGTTTTTAAAATTAATAATGTCACTCGATAGTGATCCTGATGAAGTGATTGAAACTGTAGTGGTTGCTAAAAGTTCATTCAAAGAGTTGGTTTAATTAATTTTCAGGAATGCTCGAATCATTCGTAGTGTCTACTAAAAATGCTGTTAAAGAGTTGAGGGCTGTGTTAATTTTTATAAAATATAATGTGCAGCACGAAAGAAAGAGAACACTCTGAATAACTTTTGATCTAATGATAGGATTTTTACTTGCCAAGACTCAATCTTAATGATTTGAGGGCCTAACTTTAGTTATGCTAATTATCAGACGATATATTATAGACGAAATCAGACACAGAAACGTTTTTTCTTTGAATAAACATCCTCCTCTTTTTTTTCGATGATGCATCTGAATTCGTGACTTTCAGAATATGGGGGGGGGGGACGTTAGCCGCCGCCATTTGGAATTTCTGGCACAATCGTGAAGAGAGGAGAGCAGTCAAAAGTTTAGACCCATTAACGTTAATTAATAAATTTTTTTTTTTTAATTCGTCCGATCGCGAGAACTTTCTTAGTGAAAAAATTTTGCATACTCTTATAAGATTCGTTTATTTAAAGATGATTTCTTGTGAAAAATAGTTTTTAATAATAATTTTTTTATTTAATAATAATGCATGAAATTTTGAGTCGTAAGGTATACAAATTTTTTCATAATTTTAAACAAGTAATTTCAGATGACAAAATACAAAATTTAAACAAAATCGATGGAATAGTTTCTGAAAAATCCAATTTTTTATTTCTCTAGAACTATTCGATCGATTTTGTTCAAATTTTATATCTTGTAATTTAAAATGTCGCAGTAAAAAAATATTTATTCGTGTATACCTTAAAAATCTATTTATTTTACTATTTCTAAATAAAATAAAAGATAATTATAAATTTCCAAATATTTTTCTGATTGCGGCTATGTCCCTATTTTCAGTGTCACGAATTTCTTCAGACAATGTATGTTTTTGTCTCAATTTCTAACATAAAATATCGTCTCCACTTATTAAATAACATGCCCTCAAACCATATAGATTTGGTCTTAATACGTGAAAATATGATCATAAAATCAAAAGTTATTCAGGGTGTTTTCCTTCTCTCCGTTCTTTTCTCTTTCAACTGCTGTTTGTGCTTATCCCTTTGATGCAGATGGAACATCGAAGTACCTTTTGTATATATATTTTTCCCACGCTCTAATTACAAGCAAAAATATATTTCAGTAATTTTTAATTATAAGAAACACTATAATCATTGCTAAATAAAAATCTGTTAGATTATCGGAATTATATTTGTATTAAAATATAAAATCCAAGAAAGTAATAAGAAAAAAAATTTTTTTCATTCATATTCAAAAATGTATTAATAATTGATTTTGTAAATTAAAAAAATTTCAATGCTGTATAACTGTTTCTCTAAATAAGAGCAAATTAGAGAAATTATTGATTGGAAGTGAGCCGTGTTTGGAAAAATTTTATCTTAAAGGAAGCAGAAAAAAAACGTATTCATAATCATAAATTATTAAAATGTTAAATATAATATTTTCTACTTATTTTGACCTAAATTAATATAAAATAAAGAAAAAGTATGAAAAATAGTTTTACTAAAAATTCTGCTTCAAAGGGTTAAGATCTGATGTAATTTTATGACTATCCTTGCACTGGCTAGGCCCACCTTATTTACTCGTGCAAGGTGAGCATTATTTGACTTTGTTTAAATAAATAAATATCTTGTGAAATATAGAGGGTGTTCATTACAATTTATTACATAAACGAAGGTGTTTATTACAAAAACGTATACATATAGGGAGAGGCGCGATTTGATATTTAAGTGAGGGAAAAAGAGCGTTATCGGAATCTCTCTGACCATTTGTAAATCTTCTTTCTTCACTGTATTGAAGCTTCCGTGACCCAGCATAGACACACATCAAGAGGAAGGACAACACCGGGTAGTACCAACACCTTCTAGAAGTAGAAAGGCCTCAGCACAGATCAATTTAGTAGTCCGATGTGACGAAGTTAACTGCGCAGTAGACGAAAAATAAGAAAGATGTCATTACGTTAGGGGTACTAAGCTGCGCAGTGATTGTAAATACAAAATATGTCATTACGTTTGGACTACTAAGGGATATCTATGGTAACCCGTGCTGAGGCCTGTTCTTTCTAGGATGTGTTTTCAGTACCTGGTCCTATCCCGAGAGCAGAGGTTTTCGAAACGAAACAGAACATTACTATTGGACTATTATCTTCGTAACAATTGGACAAAATCTTTATTGCTTGTTAGGGTATGAATCCTTAGTAAACGTATAATAAGCTGGAGTAAAAATAGTAACTTATAAGGATAATAACCAATAAGTAAGGATGGCTTAAAAACATAAGAGAGTTAACATAGTAAAACAATCTTATCTACTCCGACGCCGAGAATATAATCAACAATTACGCCCCGACATAGTTCTTCTTGACTAGTTAAGTATAATTCAAATTTTGTTCGCTAGGAAACAAAACCACACACTTAAAGTATCTGAGTCAGAATAGAGAAAAGAATTATGAAATAGGGCAAGAAAGATTAAAAGAGAGAAGAAGAAAAAAAAAGGTATTTTAACTGATAATTTTGGATAAGTAATAGATAACATTTAAAAAATAAAATCTAAAGTGTTTTTGAAGAATCTGCAGAAAAAGATGAATGAATCAGATAGTTTGTTATGGATGTTTTGGTTCCAAGATGCACCTCAATCCAACTGAAAAAAAAAAGTATTTTCTTTTGTCAAAATCTTTTCTTAAAAAATTTATGATTCAGCACTCTAAAAATTTGCCGAAACACACGGTAAATTTTTTATCTTACCATACCTGAATTTTGTTATTTAGCATCTAAACTTGATAATGCACAAATGTTTTTATCAAACTAAAGTTTTGGTTGGAAAATACTCTATAAATTTTAAATATAACTTTACTTTTATTAATATTGATCATATTGTCCGAAATCAGTGTATGTCCCATCCATGCCCGGGTGCACGCAAACAAACGTCAATGACGAGCCTCACCATTGACAAGGATTTTTGACTTTTTACTTTTCGCATCTTAACATAAAGGGAGAAAATGAAGTTCTGTTTGCCAAGCTCATGACGAAAAAGTGGGATAATAAAATTTTCCTTTTAACATGGTTTTTCGAAGATCTGTCGCCAAGGTAAATAAAAAATCAACAGTTTAAGTGCCTTGCCCTGGAAGCAAAGCGATGATTTTAAACTATATATATCAGCTTGCCGTGAAGAATTTTCTGGACTTTAAAACGGACAAATAAGTTAAATATTTTAAAAGTAATTAAACTTTTTTAAAAATCGCCAATTTGGCGACATCAAGATGAAAATTATCAAAATCACTGCCTTATTCTCAGTTTTTTGCAAAATTTTATGAGACCAGATAATGCAGCATTGGATTAAGTTTTGAAATATTAAAAAATTAGATCACAATTGCTTTTCATTTTCACAAAGCTATGACTTTTCTCCATACTGACGCTTTGCGCAATTTTCAGAATAAGCGTCACAGACAGAGCTGGTTCTACAGATGCAATGATTACACTGGTAGGCTAAACTTGATCCAACAGCCATGAGTAACTGTTGCATACTCTCAACAGTTATGAAAATATCATATTATTCTCAAGAAAGCACCATTTCATATGACGATGGAACCGTCGGAAAACAGCTTTAACGAAAGGAGAAAAGTGATAAAACCCTGGCAATGGTATAACTCGTCTTTGGCGTTTGCGTTTCTATACGGTAAGTTGTAACAGAGGCTGCAGAATATAGCAAAAACAGCACCATAGTTAATTTTCAATTATATAAAGGGCTTGGTCCATTGAAAGTTAATTTTCAATGATGTATACAGGTCTCACACCGTGATCCAACTGGTCAGCATATTAAAACACCTCATGCCTCTGCTATAATGATCGATTTCTGGGATATTGGAGAATGGCTAACAAGTTTCCGGGTACATATTTTTACGTAATGAATGCTAAGGATCCACTACCTAACCTCCAATATCAGAGAAATCAACCATTTTGACAGGTTTTGATGGTCTGGGTAGCTATAATGTTAGATGCTTGAATACTCTTCTATGTTTTTGAAATAGCCACTGTAAGTGATATAAGGTATGAGGAATATAGCTTGAAAACCGATGTTCAGTTTTTTTGGTGGTATAGATAGCACTGATTTCATTATAATGGGCGTTAACGCGAGCAACATTGTGCTTATAGGATCCAGGATTATCTGAATTGTGGAGATATTTCCTGTATAGAATTTTAAGTAATTTCTTTAGACTTAAATTCTAAAATGTTCCCCTCCCCCCTAAAAATCATTGTTAAAACAAGAAAAACAAAATTAGTTTTTAAATGATAAACAAGTGAAAGGGAGTGTATTATGTATTATGCTGCTTAGGGTTTATTTATTTACATTTTTTTTTAAAACTTCTATTAAAATCGAGCCTTTGACAACAAAATAAGATTAGATATCATTTTATTGCATCTTGTAAAAATCTATCAGCAACTTTTCAGTGACACGATGGCGCGTTAGATAAGTGTTTATTTTATGTGCGCATATCATTAACTTTATTGCTTTTTAAAATATCTGATTTTTTTTCAAGTACCTTCAAAACAATATCTGTGGGAATATTTTTAGATAAAAAACAAATCCGTTCTAAGGTCTGCTTCTCAAATTTGATATTAGATTTTTAGATAAAATAAATTCGCATTTAAATGCATGTTAAATAGTTATAAAAAGAAATATAATTATTAAAAATTGGGCGGTTTTACCCTCTTCTCGCTGTTTTATCCTACCACCGAGACTGCTTCGTAGATCGTTTCGGATCGCTTAGCAATTCGAGCTCGCTTTGCTCGCTGATTGAATACTGATGTATTTTAGTTTAGCTTTGCATGATTGTTACTATACTTTTTAAAGTTATAAAATAATTCATCATACGAACTCTGGGATACATTTGGTTTATATACATTTCCGTTTCGACAGACCGTAAAAAACCTATTACACAGAGCCTATATTAGTATATTAGTTACCTATTACCTCAATGTCTACTACCACACTTTAGGTACCACCGGCAAAATAATAATTTGGTGATATATATTCCGAATTTAACATTATGGTTTCTTGAAACGGAATAGTACATCTCTCTTATAGGCAAGAAAATAAAGAAGAGAAAAAAGAATTGAAACAGAAATTTTGATTTAAATTTGATTAAAATTTCAACAATATCATCATCATCATAGTTGGCCAGACAGCCCAATCTGAGCCAATGCCTTCCTCTGAAGATTTCTCCATAAGAAAATCACACTCCTCGGAGTCAACCCATCTCAACCGCGGCCCCGACTTTCTTGTTCCAGTGGGTCTAAAAACCATCTTTTTTATTGTATTGTCATCACTCATTCGAATCACGTGGGCGATCCAATTCTTTCTATTTATTTTCAAGTATTTAATAATATCAGGTTGTTTATAAATCTTGTACAGTTCAAAGTTAAATCTCCTTCTCCAGTTATTGTTTACATTTACACCATCAAGCATACTCCGCAAAATCTTTCTCTCAAATATTGCGATACAATTTTCCTCCAGTTTTGTTGTTCCAGCTTCAGAGGAGTAGGTCAAGACTGGCCGGACGAGAGTTTTGTAGATTAAGAACTTTGTTTTTCTAGAAAGAAACCTAGATTTAATAAATCTTCTCAGCCCATAGACAGCCCTATTCGCCAGATAGAGTCGGTTTTTTATTTCAGGAGTAATTCTGTTGTCAATGGTAAAAATTGATCCTAAGTAAGTAAAACTCCTCACTGTTTCAAATCTATAAGAATTTATTTGAAGATAGGGGTCTGGGACTCTGTTTCTTGAGAATAACATTTATGACTAAGCCCATTTGCTTTGCAGCCACCTCAAGGGCAAGAAATGACTCTTTCGGGGCGGGAAGGGAACGAGCAATTATATCGACATCATCAGCGTATGCAAGTAGTTGTACTGATGTAGTAAAAATATGACCACTGGCATTAATGTTTGCACTTGAGAGAGTCATTCGTGATTCAAACATCAATACCAGTGATCAAACATAAATTTCAACAACATATCTACGTCATTTCACGTAAGTAGCAAATGAGTGAACTATTCTAAAAATTTATGTACACATATTAATTGCTTCAAAAGAAGTCAATTATACAGTTTACGAAAGGCTCCTTCATGAAAACAATAAAAATTTAGTTTTTTAAAGGAAAAAATATGCAGCTAATCATTTTTCTCGTAATATTTAATAAGTATTTATCTAATTTAGATTTTTCCCTCGTTGAAAAAATTTAAAAAGAAGAAGGAAATCTGGAGTAAGCTTTACTTTATTACTAAGAAATTAAAAAAGCTGTATTTTATTTATGAACTCCATTTGCAATTCGTATAGGCCTGTTTATATATCCTTTGTAGGTATTGTTTTCTTTCTATACTGCTCACTCACTTGATTTTTCAATTTCCAGTGCTTTGTTGTCAATGCGAGAAAAGAATTTTTTTTTATACGCCATAGTCTTTTATATAATAATTAGATAGATTCCTTTTATTTTGTTCCGTTAATAAAATATAAATAAAAAATTTAGTACATCATTGAGTTTTATATATTGAGGGAAATAAATAGTATATATATATATTAGTTTAGTTATGCTAATACAAATGTCTTCTCTTGTAAAAATTTTTTAAGTTTAACTTTGGCTATGTTTTGCCTTCGTGATAGAACAATGCATATTGCAATTCAAAAGTCTGAGACGTGGTTTCTTAGGATAGAGCGTTCTCTTTCCTATGAGGTGAACCGTATTCGAATCCCAGTGATGTCGATAAACGCACTCGACTCGCACTGACCACAGTGCTGACGTAAAATATCATCAGTGGTCGACGGATCATGGATTAGAGCCCTTGCCTTCAATATAACCGTGGGTGGTTTCCGTGGCTTTCTTTGCAAGTGCGGGTTCAAAAAGTTATCCACGAAGGCAAAATTCTCCCGATCCTTGATCATGGAGATCCATTGTCTTCTGGATTGGGTTGAAAATTACAAGGCTACGAAGTTGAAGATTGGTAGTCGTAAACTTAAATTTGGGTCGGCAGTTTAACGATGGTTACAAAATAAATTAGTTTCATTAGAGCCCTGGTGGCTCAGGGGATGGAGCGTACACCTTCCAATGTGATGAACCGGGTTCGAATCTCAGCGATTGCTGGTCTAGACGAATTCCGCACTTGGTTCGCACCATCCACAGTGCTGACATAAAATATCGTCAGTGGTAAACGGATCACGGTTTATAGTCCCCTCGCCACCCGACTAACAGTGGGAAGTTTTCGTGGTTTTTCTCTCCATGTTAAGCAAATGCGTTGTTAGTTCCATCAAAAAGTCCTCCACGAAGAGAAATTTATCCTACTACTTGATCCAGGAGTTCTCTGGCCTTCTGGATTGGGTTTAAAACTGTAAGGCTACAGTGTTGAACATTATTAGTCGTAAACCCAAAATTGAGTTACGATAGTTAATAAAATAAAAAAGTTTTATTTGGACCGGAATAATCTGGTTAGTAGGGCGTCGGACTCGTGTTCATGAGAACGGGAGTTACAATCTAACTGGCCCTAGAATCCCTTAGTGTTAAATAGTAACAAGTGCCCTTTGGAGGACTTTGTGACCCCGACAGATTTTACGTGCACAAGTTTTGGGGTTTCCAGATAGCCTGGCTGGTAGGCCAATGGGCCCATATACAAGAGGTCGTGGGTTCGATCCCCGCCGGCCGAAGACTCGTGTAATAAATGGTGACTGATGCATGTAAAATTTGTTGAGTCACAAAGTTTTCCATGTTCCCATTACAAATCGAACCTCTGGGGTATTGATCCAGGAGTTTCCTTGTCTTCTGGACTGGTTCAAAATTACAGGCCTGTGGAGTTGAACACTGATAATAGTAAACTAAAAATTGGGACTGAGGTTCAACGGCGTTTATAAAATAAAATAGTTTCATTTAATGTCAGTAATATGATCAGCACGTAATTTCTCCTGTGAGGATGAGATAAAATAGATGGAATTAGATGACTTCCTTGACGACTACAACTTAGCTTGAGATTAGTGCTCCTAACTTACTTTTAGTGGTTTTTTATCAAATAATGTTAAATAAAAACCCTCATACCTTCAATTAATTTTAAATAATCTACTCTTCTGAAAAACTAAATTAGATAAATGAAATGAAATATTATTTTTGTTTAGGTGGTCCATCTTAAACCCAGTAATTCGATCAAGAATTTTATCGCGGGTTGCAGATATTTTAGAATCAAGATGCCATGAGTTCGCAGTTGCAGAATCGAAAGATCAAGGAAAGCCATTGTGGTTGGCAGAATCCATAGAAATTCCTAGGGCTGTCACGAATTTCCGTCACTTTGCTAACACCATATTATGCGATAAAGATATGTAAGTTAGTATCTCTTGTATGTTGTGTGGTATAATTGCCTAAATTATAAAACTGTGCCAGGAATTTCATTAACAAAATGTACAGTTAGTAAGTACATAATTCTTTGTAGGTTTAGAATTCTTGTTGCAAGAGCATTATACTAGAATATACCCAACAACTAAGTATAATTAAAATAAAATTTTTATCGGTTGCCACCCAATAACGAATTTTTCAAACATTTATCTGTATCCTATCTGTTTGTTTTTAGTAATTTTTTGAAAATTTAGACGTTTATTTATGAGAAAAAAAAAAGAATTAGAATTTTGGAATTAGTCAAAAAAAGTACTATTTTAAATCCAGTCTAATTTAATTTTGTTAAAAATAAACAAAATACAAATAAATAGCTTTTTTTAATAAGTAATAATATTTTATTATTATTTTATTTTTGATAGAATAGTAATCAGAAAATAACATTTATATTGTACAGATACTTATAGAATTTTTCAAACATCTGAAGTAATTTCTTATGCAAAAATCTAAAACTGAAATTTAAAAAAAAAATAATAATAATTTACGTTATTGCTATTTTCGGGAATTACCATATTTATTTTCAAATTTTGGGTATATATTTATGAATATTTTTTTATATTTTCGTGAGCAATCAGTAGTAGAAGTGATTATGATTTAAATTAGATTTAATTGGACACGTGTAAGCGACGTCAAGCGAGTGTGGCTTGTGAATCGACAAATGTCACAATTTACCTCCAATGGCGTCACTTGCAGGCATCCAATGGATTTTAAAAGTTAAGATGAATGTTATGTATTTTTATTACACAGATGCATAAACCAAGTCGAAGATGGTTTTCTTAACTATACTACACGTTCACCGTGTGGGGTGGCAGCTATTATCGTACCCTGGAACCTGCCATTGTATTTGCTAACATTTAAACTAGCACCAGCCTTAGCATACGGAAATACAGTGGTTGTTAAGCCAAGCGAATTCACATCCGTCACTGCATGGATGCTTTGTTCCATTTTAAGAGAAGCTGGTAAGATACTATGCTAAGTTTCCTGCTTATTTATTAACTCCTTAATACTTATTTACTTACTATTTATTTCCAACTGTTTTAAATTTCCTATTTAAACCTTTATAATGCCATTTTTTTCAGCTATGTTAAGTTAAAATATCTTTAGAATTGAAATTGATTTATAAAAAAAAGTTCATTCAGCTAATAACCTAAAATTAATTTGATTTTTAAGACCATTTTTTGGCGGAAAGGTGGGTGGTATTTTCGAAATTTTACCTTAAGTAAAAATATTGTCATGAACTTGAACTTCCGTGCTCATAAACTCTGACTGTAAAACGGCAAATAAATCCGATGAGAAACTATCAGATATGTGAATACGTAACACACAAGTGAAAATAGTGCTCCAATGTCGGTCCCTGTACTTGATCCCACGCAAACCTTTACTGTTTCTCACATTTATGTAAACAAATCCCTTCATTGTTTTTATTAAATCAATTTTCTGAAGTTATTAGCAGATAGCCGTTCAAATTGCAGATGGGGAGATAGTTTCCCATCAACCATTAAAACTTAGGAAATATGGCAAACAAAGTATACTTTCTACAGTCATATAAAGAGCTAAATATAAAAAATAATAATAAGATATTGCAGCATGCATATTGTGTACCTTAATATTAAAACAATACAAGATCCGACATGCCATCCGACTCTTGATAAACTTAAAGATCAGCTTAACAGGTTAACCCTATCATCTGGATTCACACACAAAAGTAAATTAAAAAAATTACACATTATGTAAGGAAAAACAAGAAGTTTTTGAAATCCAATGAATCACCACTGAAGAAAGAGTGACTGAAAGTAATAAAACCTGTTTGATTGGCAGTGGTAACTGCGAAGTTTAAAAACGCAATTATTAGAAATACCTCCAAGTTTTATCAAATTTGTTTTCAGTTCCGTTCAGTGATTTGATAGATTTCAGTTGTGTTTTTCCCCGCTTTAATATAAATATAAGCCCTCTAATGAGCTTATATTTGTTTTAAATCATTTTGTTTCCTCATTGTTAAAATCAGAAATGCACTAAGCGATATTGTAAGATTATTTTACAGTAAGTGAGAAAAGGATTGTGATATCTTGTAATACAAAAATAGCTAAACCTCGCCAGCCGAAAAAAAAATAGAAAGAGACAGTTTGACTATGTTACCGTCCAAAAACAAAATAATAAAATTTTTTTAGCCCCTCAGAATTATATAAATGATTTTCTGTCATCCGAATGAAATCGAAAAAAAGCAAAACAAAAGTAAAGCTGTGACTTGCTTTTGTGTGATTTGCTTTTTCTCTTTAAAAAACTGATGTTTCTTAAGAAGTAATTCAAATTTTAAAAAAATATATATTTTAATGTTTTTTTAAAAGAAACACAATTTTTTTCATGACAGAAAGTTAAATCTTTCCTATTGCAAAAATTATGGTATTGAACTATATTTCAATGAACTATTTTCTAAAATTGGTTTTATTTTTAATTAACAGGTGTTCCGAATGGTGTTGTAAATGTGGTGTTTGGCTATGGTCATATTACAGGTGAAGCCCTTATCAAGCATGCTGATATTCATATTATATCTTTCACAGGGAGTGACAGTGCGGGGCTACATATAGCCAGCATAGCTGGTAGTATGGCCAAAAAGGTTTCTTTAGAGGTAAAAACAGAAAAAAAATCATAAATAAAGTCTTTTATTTCATTAAACGAAAACTCAAAACTAAATTTTTTTAAAAAAATGGCTCGCTAGTATTATGGTGTTTACATAAATGGATGACATGAATTGATTTGGGAGGGCAGAATTAAAATAAATGCAAAACTGCATTAATGGATTCCCAAACACCAAGTAAACCGACAATATTATTGTCACATGTGCTCGGTTTGATTCTGCGTTTATCCAATAAATTACGGATTTATTTTGCATTTGCTTTCTAAAATAAAGCCAGTTGAATTGGAATAATCGGAGAGTTGAATGGGACAAGAGCTAAATACGGTTCAATTGGACGTAAATGAAAAAAAATCTCACTATAGTATTACATGTTTTAGGTAGCAAAGTTAAGCAGTTTGAAGCTACGTCTGACTATAAGAAATAAGATGAAAGGTCATTAAGTCAATTCGGAGTCATAGAACTCATATGTATTTAAGACGAAAAATCTCACTATAGTATTACATGTTTTAGGTAGCAAAGTTAAGCAGTTTGAAGCTACGTCTGACTGTAAAAAATAAGATGAAAGGTCATTAAGTCAATTCGGAGTCATAGAACTCATATGTATTTAAGACGTTAAACAAGCAAAGAAGGTTCAATTAAAAATGCAACAATATAGGAGTCTAGAATGTAGGAAACACTTGATTAATCGGAGAAAAAAAAGTGAAATTTCATCAACTTCACAAAAGTTTGAAGCATAATGTATTCTTTTAGTTCCTCATTTACATTTAGAGGGCTTCAATATGGAAAATATAATTATAATTCGATTTTAAAATAAGCTTTAACTTGTACAATTGCAATATCCATTTTTTTTTTTGTTCTTCACAAGACCATTTATTAGTAGATAAGAAATTTTAAGATAGTTTCAAAAACTATCTTTAAAAGTTTTAAGTATCGTGGTTCATTTAAGTTGAAGTTTATTATTGCCATGTAAATGCTACAGTATTGTATTAGTTGCTAGGGAAAAAAAATGATTCCTAATCAAATCCATAATTCTGTTTAAAAAACTATTTGGGTACCTTCAATCAAAATCATTTATGCTTATTTATTCTATTTCTACTTCAGATGGGTGGTAAAAATGCAGCTATTGTATTTGATGACGTTGACCTTGACAAATGCATCCCTGATCTAATTAAGTGAGTGTATACACAATGTACTGCACTAATTTTTAGTACTATTCTATATTTTCTGAATTTTTATCTTCTTTGACTAAAAATTTTATATTTTTTATCATTAACCTTTTTTTTGGATCCGACCTGTGCAAATGTGCTAGACGTGTTCCTAAGTATGACCTGGAGTCAGATACCATTCGGGAAATATTGAGCTTTTACGTAGAGTCCCACACACACGTACGTAGGCTCTGCTCTGAGACGTTACAGCAGAACAATCTTGGTTTTCTACTGAGCTTGAGCAGAACCTATACACGTATGTGAACTTAGGGGATGCTACGTGAAGGAGCAAAATAAAGAGATTTAGTTTTCGGGAAGGGGGGCATTCTGTACGTTCAGAGCCGGATTATACCTTTCGTAGGCCCTAGGCATAGCCGTTTTTTGGGCCCTCCCCTCCTTCCCCCACTCCTCCCCTCTTTTCAAAATATATGCTAAAATTTTCTTGCATATTTTTTTTTACATTTTTATTAATATGGATTTTAATTTACAAATTTGTTTATCGAACTTTATCTGCAATACCGACATACTGCCGATATTGCAGTTGATATCGATAATACCATTATGATTAGTTCGATCGATAACTATGTAAACACTTCACGTCAACAATACAACAACAAACCAGCAAAAAAAACAGCGAAATTGATAGTGAGATTAATTACAAGAAATATTTATACTACAAATAGCTTCATAGTTTTCATGATACTACTATGATAACTAAGTGAAGGAAATTAACATTGTCAAAAGTAAATCTTTTGAAATTATTTATAAATAAATTTGCAAGGTAGGTTAAATGTTTACTAACAGAAAAAAAAAATGATTTAATACTATTTTAATAAAATGTTAGTCACGTTTTTTCAAATGAGTCATTTCAGCAATTGACCAATGTTTTTTACATATATTTTTCAGGATCATAAATTATAGTCAACAACAAAAAACAGTTTTTCGTAGGCCCCTAAATTTCGTAGGCCCTAGGCATGTGCCTAGTGTGCCTATAGGTTAATCCGGCCCTGTGTACGTTAATTTAAAGGGGGGTATCCTGCACGCTAATACAAGTAGGTTCTGCGCAGCACAGTTACTAAAAAATAACCTCAATTTACAATCTGAAAGAAAAAACTATATACGCGAAAAGGAAAAAAAGAAAAAAAAACAAATTTGATATATTTATCCATTTGGCAATTTAGTTCAAGCAGCATATTGCAAGTATTTTTCTTTTCCTTTTTAAATCAACTATTTAACAGTTTTCAGAAATTTTATCTATGCATCACAAAATTTTTAATGAATAAAATAAAACAGTATTTACATAATTCTCCCTAGTATAACATGGTAGGCAGTGAAAATAGAATTTGACTCTTTTTAACCTTAGCCCATTAATGCTCGACTTCATAATTTGTAGTTGCAAAAACATATCTCTACGCAAAAAAAGATAAAATTGAAGTTTAGTTAAAAAAAAGTGGATGCTTCTTTCTGTAGTAGTTTGCAAATATAAAAACATAATTTTTATGATTTTAATAAATTTTAGTCAGTATGCTTGCATTATTTTTTTATAGATAAGTATCAATAAAAGGTCACTTCTTAACATTTTAAAAAGCTTTGTATTTTTAAAAACTGACGTAAAAGGCTAACGTGTAGAATTAAAATTCATCAATTACCGGATACTGTCACTAACTTTATATATTTACGTTTAATTTTCAGGGGGAGTTTCTTGAATCAAGGCCAAATTTGCTTGAGTACGAGTCGAATATATATTCATAACAACATTTTCTCTACATTTGTAGAAAGATTTGTGGAAAGTGCAAAGTAAGACATCATAAATATTTTTATCTCTCTCTCTCTATGTGTATATATAAATGTAATACAAAAATTATAAATACTTTTGTATTAATAAAACCATTAAAACTCTTTCGTTTTCATAAAATATCTGTGGTAAAGAATAGGGGTAGAAATTCTATTTTGGAAATTCAAGGCTGAAAACATACCATTGAATTATAATTAGATTTATATTTCAAAGGAGGAGTTATTTTTAGAATCTTGTCCCTCTTTCACTTCCATATTAGGAGGCATTAAATGATTTTCCACAATGCGTAGAGTTACAAAGGTATGTACGACTGGAACCTAATTACATCATTCTCTATTAGTATTTAATGCGAGACCGATTGTTTTCGCATGCCTCTTGCTAATTAACGTGTTGTAGCCCTGTTATTATAAGCCTCGCAGGATGTTAGCTTCGCTGAGGAAACCTTTTGGAGGAAACTTAGCATTTCTATCTCTTAGAAACTAAGCTTAACGGAGGCTGGCTGTGACTTCGGAATTCCTCATCCCATCCTCCACCGGGGGAAAAAATACATAAAAAATATCAAATATCTCATTCGCATGGACAGTTGAAAATTTATCAAGTCAAATTCTTCTGCAACTCATGGTAATTAATAAATCATCCAGCTTCTTCAACAAAAAATAAATTCTTCTATCATCATACTTTTCGTTTTTTTTAAATGATACCTACGCCCAGTGGAACTTAACGAACATCGACTTTGCATTTGTCTATGTTGCATGTTATGTCTGCGTTCTGAAGGCGATGAATACAACTAGAAAGCTGAGATTCGATGAAGTGAATGAGGCGGGGTGAGAACAATTTATTGATGATAAAATTCAGAGTAGCACTGGGATAGGCATAATCAACGCTTTCCGAACGGAAGGGATGAGGTTTCATAACGAAAACTTTTTAACGTCTATCAGGAGTCCAATGCAGATTTTCTTATATCGAATCTTAGCTTTCTAGTTGTATCCATCGCCTTCAGAACGTAGACATAACATGCAGCATAGACAAATGCAGCAAGGAGAGCCCAGAGCTAAATATAAACCATAGTGAAAAAACAAATTATGACAGAACAAGAGGACTACCCTCCCTGCTGACTTTGCAAGTAATTTTTGACAAATGACAGAATGTAACATCAAAATTAAATATTATTCAATTAAAAGATCCCAATTTTATTTGGATGAATTTTTTGATCAGTGGTTAAAGGCATTGAGCTGTAATTGCAAAGGACTGGGGTTCGATCCTTACTGGCGTCTGGAAGCCCAGCCATATTCAGATCAATGGGTACCAGGATGTCTGGGAAGTAAAGACGGCATGTGCGTAATGCTTCTACAATCATGTCTTTGATCTCGAAATTGAGGAACCTGAACCATCATGACTCCCTTCGCTCACAGCTGGCTGTTACGAGAATACGTTACCTTTTATCATTTTATTTTCAAATCCATTCAAATTTAAGTTAAATAAATAACGATTTTTATTGGTTGCTACGATACCGTCAAGAAGTTTAATCAAATGATTTTGAGATATCGTTACAAAAAAGAAAAAAAAAGAAAAAAAGATTGATCTCGAAGTTAAACAGGTAAAATTTTGAAACAAAGAATTTTTAAAGGTAAAGGTAATTAGATGTGAATTTTATTACTTTGTAAAAATTTTCACTTGCGCAATCAAAAAATTATAATGACATTATTTTTTTGTTCTTTGAAGCTCATAATTTCCTGTTTGACTGAACCTATTTTCATTTTTTAAACAACGTTATACTGAATTAAGTTACAATTTGTCAATTTTTTTAAATAATACTTTTTACATTTTGTTAGGTATTTTTGGTAGTATCTTCACGTATGAAGAAGAATACATTTACTTTAAAAATTGAGATATGATAAATTATACGTTATTGTTTGTAATAACATTCAATAGAAAATCACTTTTGGTTAACAGGAAATATGTAACTTTAATACGTAACAAAAATAACTCTAAAAAATTCGTCAATGAATAATAAAAAAACTAACATTACAATATTGAATCAAGAGATACTAAAAATCTATATTTATAGCACCACAAAATTATAAATAAAGTGTTTAATTTAACTTTTTCTCATAACAATTCTCTCTGGCTGACGGCTTATCGTATTTTAATATTTTTTAGTGTCTCAGTTAAAAAGTTTGCAATTAGATGAAAATAAAAATTGTAAATTTATAAAATTAGAAAATACGCAATTATTCAATGCATTATTTACTTAAATTTATGTTTAATTTGACATAGTATAAAATTATACCAAACCAACTGTAATCAAAATTAGCATACGACCTAAAAAGAAACATCGTATTTTATAATTAAAAACTTAAGAGAAGAACATAATGAAAAGAATATAATGAAAAGAATATAATGAAAATAATATCAAGAAAAGAATATAAGAAAAAGAGAATATAATGACGATTAATATCAAACAAAGAAAATTGTATAAGCATTATTTCGATCACCGTTTGCCTATTGGTCAAATAAATTTTTTTTGTCTATAGCCTTTCATGAAATACCACCACATTTTATGTCATATGGGTTGAAAAAACTGCATCAATTGATGTTTGTCTCCTTGTCCAATGGGTTGGATTAGTTAAGCCAACGTTTCAAAATTCTTTTCCTTCGTCCTTCCAGACAGAAAATATAAATAGGTTAATAATACAAAGAGAGTAAAAGTACTTAAAATTAATATTCTGTGTAAGCATGAAAAATGCACGCAAGGGAAAGTAAAAAGAAAAAACTTAGTCTGGAAAACAAATCAACTCCTAGAAGTTCCAAAATTATCGCCTGCTTTCTTTATTTGATCTTGTGCTGCTTTTTTATTAACGCTTATGTTAGCCTACTTTTTATGACCCTAACAACTCTTCATTTGTGATTACTGTTCACTTCTCACCCAATATGTAGACAGTAATATCAAATTTTCTCAGATAAATATGTGCCACTATTATCTTTAAATTTGACAAATCTTACAGTAAGTCACCATTGCTCAAGCTCGGTAATGTAGCTTAATATTTTTTTCGATAATATAATGTAAAGAAAATTTTAAAGAAAATTATTTGAGATACCAGTAATTATTCTTTTCTCTTTATATTTAATTATAATTGAAGAACTTTTTTAAAAATGTGAATATTTTTTTTCAAAAACGTGACATTAATTACGTGCTTGTTGCAGGAAAATCAAAATTGGCGATCCTTTAGAAGAAGATGTGTGGATGGGGCCCGTGTGCAGTAAACAGCATTTTGAAAAGATAAAACACTATCTTAGAATAGCCAAAGAAGAAGGAGCGACGTTTTTAACTCAATGGGACCAACTGAATCTACCGGAGGAAAATAAAAATGTAATTAGTTATAAATTTTCTTAAAAAAAAAAAAAAAGAAATTTAAAAAAATTTCAGAATATTTTTAAAAAAAAAGAAATAAATCTATCAAAGTAAAAGAATATTTTTTCTAGATTTTCTTTTTCTTCCCGTACCGTTGACAAATTTTCGTTTTATATTTCAAATCACTTTTGTTTTTTCTCATTCACGTCTGACAATTCTTGAAAATGGGAGCCTATTTTTGAGCGAGTAAAACATGTCGACTGTTTCTTCCAATTTATATATTTTTGAAGCGAATGAAGTTTTTAATCAGGTGATATCTTACCGTTTCAATTTCTTGGGGTTATTTATTTAAGCTTATCATACCTATTCTTTGACTAGACGATAAAATATTTCAGTGAAATACTGTCACAGAATTTCAGTCACATTATTTTATTTACAAAGCTAAAACGATATAAANTCAAATTTTCTTAAAAAAAATTTTTTTTTTTAAATTTCAGAATATTTAAAAAAAAAAAAGAAACAAATCTATCAAAGTAAAAGAATATTTTTTCTAATTTTTTTTTTCCTTCCCGCATCGTTGACAAATTTTCGTTTTATATTTCAAATCACTTTTGTTTCTTCTCATTCACGTCTGACAAATCTTGAAAATGGGAGCCTGTTTTTGAGCGATTAAAACCTGCCGACTGTTATTTCCTATTTATATATTTTTGAAGCGAATGAAGTTTTTTTATCAGGTGATATCTTACCGTTTCAGTTTCTTGGGGTTATTTATTTAAGCTTATCATACTTATTCTTTGACTAGACGATAAAATATTTCAGTGAAATGCTGTCACAGAATTTCAGTCACATTATTTTATTTACAAAGCTAAAACGATATAAATCATAATTCATTCAAAAACTAAGCTTTTTCGTCTCTGTGATCATATATTTCAATTTTGTATTTTAATTAAACATAATTAACTTTAAATATATAAATTGAACTTTTTACTTTAAAGTTTTTTTTTTTTACCTTAATTGGTGTCTTTCCTGCAATTTAAAATTAATGAGAAAGAATGCATAACTAAGGGGTAACAAATTGATATTTTTAGCGTCTAAAAACAACGATTTTCGATCAGCATATTTTTTACTGTACGGTTAGGTATTTAATAGAACGAACAAAGCGGCTAAGATATTCCTATTTATTAATCATTGATAAAACAAATGTAAGCAGACAAGTGTAGGCTCTTAGCTGACTTTCTCCTATTTGAATTGTTATAAAAAAATTTCTCCAAAATTTAGGGATACTTTGTGGGACCGACCGTGCTCATTGGACTTTCAGACGATAGTCGGTGCATGCAGGAAGAAATATTTGGGCCTGTTACCTGTTTAACTCCTTTTGAAGAAGAAGCTGAAATTATTGACAGGGCCAACAAAGTGAATTATGGTTTGAGTGCATCCATATGGACAAATGATGTTCAACGGATACACTCAATTGCACCGAAATTGGAGGTAATTTAATTAACACTATACAAAATAACTATTACTTTCGCAAATTTTTTCAGAGATTTTATTAAAGTTAAGTTTGTTTTTTTTTAAATCCCGTAGTGGACTGATCGTAAGGACACGGTTCCCAATAGAACACCGAAGTCAAGCATCACTGGCTGCGGTCAGTAAGAGGATGGGTAACCACTTTGATCTGCCTGCGTAGGGACCGAAGGTGCGCGGTATCGGTCCTCGTTAAACTCTGTTCTACCGTAAAGAGCTCGACTTCGAGTGCAAGTCGTCGTGCTACCAAAGCAGGGAAGCCATCCCCTCTGCAGAGGATCAAAATTGTGATGGCATGATTCTGATCATCCTCAGGGATGTTTCCCAGACCGTCGCCAATAGCCCATTGCGCAGCTCTGGTGCGACGTAAATGAACTACAACAATCTTTTAACTAAGAAAATATAATTTACAAAAAGAATACCAGTAATCTGTTTTGAGTGATTAAATAGCTCAAATAAGTCTTCCCATTTTATTTTACATTATTATTTCCTGTTTCTAATTAAATTTAANAACTACTAATAACAATAACTAAATAAACAACAACTAAATTCCATTCGTTTAGCATTGCGTCATATGTTGTTCCTACTAAATCGAAGTAGTTGTGTTTTTTTCATATTATACCCAATTAAATAGCTCAAATAAGTCTTCCCCATTTTATTTTACATTATTATTTCCTGTTTCTAATTAAATTTGAATGTGATAAACAATGTCCTTTTTGAGTTATTGAATGATTGGTACTTTTCCATTTCACCTGCACATGCGATAAAGTTGCGAATGCTAAATCACAGGGCATTAGTAAATTCAACTGTTCTTTTTTTTTAAAAAAAAAGTCTTTAGGTGATAGCTTTTTAAAAAAAATAATTAAATATAATAGGCGAATTTACTTGTGCAGGTGAACAACTACCACTGGCTGCGGTCAGTGTGCGGGTGGGTGACCACTTGGATCAGTCTGCGTAGGGACCGAGGGTGCGCGGTATTGGTCCTCGTTAAACTGCTCTACCGTAAAGTGCTCGACTTCTCGTGCAGGTCATCGGGCTACCGAATCAGAGGTTGGCATCCTCTATGCAGAGGATCAAAATTGTGATGTCATGTCTTCGGATCATCCTCAGGGATGTTTCCCAGACCGTCGCCCATAGCCCATTGTGCAGCTCTAGTGCGACGTAAATGAACTACAACTCGTGCAGGTGAAATAGAAAAGTACCAAATGGTTTAAACCATTTGGTAACCAATTTTATTAATAATATGGGATAACCTTTCGCAAAAATGTGGCGCTGTACCAAAAGTAATGAAATAGATGATTATTTTGAAAGTTCGAATGTTAGATCGAATACTATTTAATTTTATATAATATTAGAAGATAGGATTCAAGAGTATTGCGTTTTCTAGCAGGGCAGTATTATATTGCATCTTTCTAATATTAGATCATATCTTTTTGCTATCTGGGTTACTTGTTGCTTTACTGGAGGCGTTTCTAGTGGCAATATCAGAAGTGTAGATGTAGGTGCCTCCATAGCCGGATTATACCTTTCGTAGGCCCTAGGCACAGCCGTTTTTGGGCCCTCCCCTCCTTCCCTCTTTTCAAAATACTATATGCTAAAATTTTCTTGCATATTTTTTTTTACAGTTTTTTTAATACGGATTTTAATTTACAAATTTGTTTATCGAACTTTATCTGCAATACCGACATACTGCCGATATTGCAGTTGATATCGATAATACCATTATGATTAGTTCGATTTTGCTAACGTTCACATTGCATTAAGAATATATTAATCGATTCTTAGATCAAATGCAGAAGGAGAAAGATCTTTCTCCAGATTAAAATTGATAAAAAATTATTTGCGTTCAACAATGAATCAAGATCGTTTGGATCGCTCGCACTTATGTCTATTGAATACGACATTTTGCGTAGTTTGGAATTCGACAGCAACAAGATTTCGTTGAATCCAAAAAAGTAATATATTAGATCATAAGATTCCGCAAAATAATTTATTACTGAAAAATATTATATTTTCATTTGTATCTTCATAATTTTGTGCAAAATACACTTGTTGTTTTTAAAGCTAAATTATTTTTGTCAACAAATTTTTTTCTTCCAAGTTTTTCGTAGGCCCCTGGATTTCGTAGGCCCTAGGCACGTGCCTAGTGTGCCTATAGGTTAATCCGGCCCTGGGTGCCTCATATCTTGTCACAAAAAATTTGAAATAATAATAAGAAACAAAGATACCATAGTGAAGAGATAGTCAGGTATTTAAAACCATTAATTTTATTTAAATTAAAGATAATGAAAATTGTAATTGTGATAAAAAGGTGGAATTTCGAAAAAGGTATTAAGTTGAAACATTGTATACACTTACCACATTGAGGGGCCTCCCTGGCCAAGCGGTATCGCCGGTCCAAAAGCTCTGTTAAGCGTGGAGGTAGCGGGTTCGAATCCCGCTGTAACCCTGGATGTATTCTTTGTGATGTCTTTCTCTGAATTGTTCTATCTGTATTTTCTACTTGACAATGACTTATAAGCCTATATATTGAGCACACAAGTCAGCAAATGCTTGTAATTTCAATAAATCAAATTACCACATTGATATGAAATATATCAATAATACGAGAAAAAATAACTCACTATTTTACAATAATTAGAATCAAAATTTAAGGATTATTATTATTATTTATAAAGTGAACTAAAAAATATCTATAAACAAAAAAAAAATCCCTTTATTGAAATTAGAAAGGTTATTTTGTCTGGAGCATGTACCTTCAAACCTCGTGCTCCTTCCAACACAGCGGGTTGTTATTTAAGCCAATGATCACTATTAAACACTGACCATAAATAATATAATAATGAACAAGATTGAAAACATTTCAGTAGCAATTTAAATTTTTGTTAATTATTTCCTTATTAAATAAACGATTTTCTTATAAAATTAAATTTCTAGGTGGGAACCGTCTGGTGCAATTGCTGGCTCGTGCGAAATCTCCACATGCCTTTTGGTGGGCTAAAAAGATCTGGTTTGGGTAGGGAAGGAACTGAAGATTCAAGAGAATTTTATACCGTGAAGAAAACAATTTGCGTCAATTACAAGATGAAATGAAAATTTTCATCAACTCTGGTGTTCGTTATTTTAAGAAGTGAAAGTGGTAGTCTATAAACTAGGCTAGACGATGAATCGTTATGCGAAGAATAAGTGCAGCTATTGGTTCTTTGTATAGTCGTTCAGAAGAAGTTCTTTTATGTCGAAGTTCAGAACCTCTAAAATAAGTAGAGGAATGATAATTTAGAGTTAAAAAGCTTGGAATTTTAATGCTATGGAAATTCAAAGCAAAGCAAGCATTTGTTTAGACCAGGGATGGGCAAACTTTTTTGGTCGAGGGCCAAAAATCAAGAAAAAAAATATTTGGTGGGCCAAGTAAGATCTTCAAAATTTAAGAAAGAAAAAAAAGCGATATACAAGTTTTAATTTAAATATTTAGTGGGATGAAGGAAATTGCGATTTCATTTCTAAAAGTTCCTTATATTAAGGTTCGAAGTGAGATGTGCTTATTTTAAGGAACAAGGCTAAATCCTTTTCTGTTAGTCTACTTCTGAAATAATTTTTTCTAAGGTTCATAATTGAAAACTCTTGTTCACGTATATAAGATTAAGCTAACATAGCACTGATTTTCTGGGCGTGAAATTTTAAATTTTGGAAACTAGCTTTTGGTAATGATTTGTCAAACTTAGGCATATTTAGAAACAACTGCTTCAGATGATTGTTAGATTGTCCGCTCTTTGGAGCGTAAAATGCGCAGTCTGCCAAATGTGAAGTACAATTTACCTATATTAGATTCCATAAGTCAGCTCCTCGAGAAAGACAAACGCTAGTTGGAGCCAATCTACGGCTATTCTATAAAGAACTTCTGCTTTCAACATTTTACCAATAGAAGCTGTCTGTGCTAACTATTTCCATCAATTTATGTTTTGTAGAACAAAAATAGAGAAAGTAAAAATGTCATCAGTACTTTGTTAAAAAAGGAAAAACAGAAATAATTTTAAACATAGTCGACAATAAAATGGATGTATATTGTTTATATTTGCCACTGATCGGCAAATAAAAATTCTATCCGCGGGCCGGATAAAATCCTCCGACGGGCCACAGTTTCCCCATCCCTGGTTTAGACGAACAAGACAGAATTGTAATCGTAGGTGAACAAACGATATTTAAGTAATCAAATGATAGTGCTCCATAAACGATTGACTAAGAAACGGTAAAATGATGAAGGTATAGTGAATATATAGGTATAGTTTCCTATATAATAAACTTTCATGCAGTTTTTGATCTACTAGAAATTGGAAACTTAAGATTCACACATTGTGTAACAAGCTGTACAGCTATATTAAATAAAATATGAGAAAGTCTGTTATATTTTTTTTAAAAGAAAATTACTTGGGATGAAACAGTACGCACTTTAGTACAGCAGGTTTGTATTATTAAACGTGTAAATGGGAAGATTTAATAAAAAAATGTAATAAAATTAGTTGTTTTAAGCATTACAACTGAATTTCAGAAGCTTTCTTTTAATGCTTATAAAATTAATGTCTAGTACTTTTGGCAAGGTAAAAAGCAGTAGCGAATCAAGAGTTATATAAGGTTTAATTTCATTTTAGTTTACAAATTTTTAAAAATCTTTTAAGGTGAAACGAAATAAACTATATTGATTTGAATCTATTAAAAAACATTAGTTTGTGCAAACTTAAAACAGATGTTCAAAATACTAACTTTATATTTTTGATCAAATGGTTTATGATTTTGGTAAACCATAACAGCAGTGTTAGTCTGATTAATTGTAGAACGGTGAGATTCCCCCCTCCCTCCTTTTTCACTGCTACACTTCTTCAAGTTATATAAACTTACTATTTGATACAATATTTCTGAAATAAAGATACAACTTTTCAAAAGTACAAAACCGATAAATAAAGGAATGAGAATTTTTTGAGATGTTACTTTAAATCAATGTGAAGAATAAGATAATATGTATATTTAAGAAGGATTAATTACAAGCTAAAAAATTTTTTTTACCCAATTTTACACAAGATAATATAAATATATATATATCTAAATACAAAGGCATATAAAAGTTTGAAGAATTGCGAAACTTGTTCAGTAATCCCATCCATTTGAAGGTACATTTTAAAAAAAAAAAGATTTTAATTTAAAAAAAAAAACTTAAAAAATTTATTAATATACCACTACCTCTGAAAAGAAAAGAGAAATTTAACCAGTGGAGAATAATTCTAACAAAGTAAATATTTGAAATATTACTCCGAATTAAACCTATAAACACAGATAAATTTACCAGTGCGTAATTATTATTTAAAGAGTGAATTATTTTTCAAAAATGGAATATGAGTAAAAAGGCAGTGTTTTTAAGGGATAGTGGCTTATTTTTACAAAAATTGCAAAGAGGGTGCATTTACGGGGATCAAAGGGCAGGCCACCCTTTTAAAAAAGCTTAGGGAGAACACTGCTTGACCTTACAGTCATGAATAACTGTTGCAAACTCCTAGCAGTTATACAAATAGTAAAAATATTACTTGTTAAAAAATGCTATTTTATTCATATATGACCAAGTCCATAAAAAACAGCCTTAGTTTATAGTAGTCAGACTTTTTAAGCTTTGTACTCAATAAAATAACAATGAACTTCCAGACAACTGACAAAAAAGTGGGAAGAGTTTATCCAGTTTTTATTAACTTCCTAAATATACTTTTAATACATACATGGGAGTAGTTATAAGGCACACACATGTAACACAACAGGCAAAAATATCTACATATTCACAGCTAAATGTCTAAGAAAAAAATAAATATTTTTATTAAAACTAAAAATATAATGTACGTCATCATACATTAAAATTGAATGCAAAATATTTATACAATCACTAATATAAAGTAAATCAAGTTGTTCATATAACAATATCAGTATAAGCATAACTTTAAAACTCTGGAATAAGAAAAGCATTGTATCAATTCCTTTTAAAAATAGATTATATATTCTAAGTTACATTTTTTTCTAAATCTTAGAAGAAAATATTTATAGGAGTTGAAGTATTCCAGATCTTAATTCATAACAAATTGTCATTGATTTTCCATTTGTTGACAAAACGATACATTCTTATAAGAACTGGTTCAAATGCCAAAGAAACCAAAAAAAAAAATTCAATTTTAAACAAACCAAAAGTTTAAAATACATATAACATGAAAAGGTTGCCTTAGGAAATTGAAGTGATTACCAGGAGGCCAAGCATTTTCATTGAACAATCTGTAAGAGATATAGTTCGTTCACCAGGAGTTGGCACGTGGTTCCACCTCCTTGGACGCAGAGTTAATTTCAGAGCGGGAGTAAGAAGAGAAACTTCTACGAGCTTGAAATTGAGACAACCCTTAATGCACGCCAAACACAAACAGTGAATTCTTTTTCAGTCAATTACTCCGCTTTATCATCTGCTATTATACCTTTTGTTTCTCTAGCTAATTAAATATATTTTAAATTTAAAAACTGCTGTTTTTCGAGCAAAATGTCTCAAAAAGGATAAACTATTCACTCAAAGAGAGAAAAGTCATAAAAATGGTGTGAAATATCATCAAATTTATGATATATTTAATGCTAAAAAAATGCACATAAAGTTTGCGAAATATTTTTGCTATACGATCGTCAAATAGCAACCTCGTTCAATATTGCTCACAACCTTCTACCAAAAATAGCGAAATAGTATCGCCGCATACCACGTGATGCAGACGGAACTCTTGTTGAATGAGCTATACCAATTACTGGATTGAGGATTCAGCCTGTAGGCAATTATTTGAATTTAAAAATATTTTATTTCATTTATAATTCAATATTAGTTTCTTAAACACTAAAAAAATTTCTTAAGCCTTTTGAATCTTGGAACAATTAAAATCTCAATCATTGCTTGTCTCCCACAAAGTATATGTCCACAATAACAAAAGTTTATTTTTAAGTCACATGACAATCCTTCCTTATTTACCGGCTTTAATGTTGTAACAACATTTTTCAATAAGCATAAAAACTAACAATTGTGGTTAGGTAGATTTTTGGAACCTAAAAAAAAGTTCCAATTTATAACTAAAGTCAATTTAAAAAAAAAAAAAACTTTACAGACAAACAGATTTATTATTTTTATGTATGGATAATATACATTAATAAATAAATGGAAAGAAAAAAAAATGCTAGTGCGCTAGACAATGAGATTTTGCTAGGTTAAATATATATGGATCCATAACACTGCATTTTGTTTGATGATGAACAAATTAGGCAGAGAAATCACTCTATGAATCTTACCATGAATGAAACAATTCTCAGAACAACTGCTGGAGTATTTAAATCAGGACAGTCAGACTGCAGACTTGCAACTGAGTCTCTATTACCCACAGCCAAAGATGAATTAGATTTTGCAAAACATTTGGATCACATTGAAAAGGCTAAGGCAAAGTGAATGAAAATATAGAACCAAGAGCCTTTAGATAAAAAAATGAAAAAACACAACAAAATTTCGATACAGCCCTTGAAGAAATATGATCGCTATTGCCAGACACCTCTTTTACAAATAAATCCTGAAAAGATAAAAGAAGTCCAAACAGTAACAGCTTTTCCTTCAACTCAAGTTAGTTTGGAAAGATTATTCTCACCTCCTTAAGTTTATAAAATTGAATATATGGTCCTTGGTAAAAAGATCTTGCCAAAAATTAGAAATTACTAATTCCAGTTTTTCCCGTAACATAATAAAATGTTAATATGAATAATCTGTTACGCCATCAATTTTTTTTCTTTTCTGTACCATCTATTACTTTGTTTATATTGGAAAAAAAAAGCTATTACACATGTGTAGTATATGCTCACATGTATATGAGGAAGTCTAAGTTTAAAATTCTAAAAGGATGTTCATTTTTGCAACTGACTCTACAGCTCTGTTAATAATAATATCAATTATTTTTTTAATTGAATTACTTTTTCCAAAAATATTCTTAGTTTGTTTAAATTGAATATTGAATGTTTTAAATTTATCACTGCTTGCCATCCGTTTCAGAGATGGGATTTAGCAGCCAGACAGTAGAGTTAATGATCTAGCTGCTATATCATATTTTTCAAATACTTGGAAATCATTAATTTTCTAGCATTTCCTGTCAGTTTAACATTGTTACTTTTAACTGTTTATTTATCTTGTTAGTGTGATGCAACTTCTGTCGAATTACATTAATTCTGTTTTACCATCCTTGTTCATCTTACCGAAAGGTGTACCAAAACGATTAAGGTTTTAATAAAAACTTTGCCATTCATGATTTTTAAGCGTTTTTTAAAAAAAAAAATTAAAATATTCAGTCTAATGTGGTGGAAAGGTAGACAGAATTAACAAGAAAAAAAAACCAGACGAAATTGAAGTTTTACTACTCACCCCTTTCCCATACAAATAAAATACAAGTTACACATTTTAAGCTAAATGATTAACGTGAAAATAGTTCATTTTTCTGTCATTTCAGAGTTAAAATGCATGTAGGACTGCTTTTATTTTTTCCTCCTCCATCTCCCACATTAAGTTTTGCAAATGGCTGGTTCTACCATTCCACATTTTTTCACAAGGCCAAATAATCAGGAGCCTACTGTAATCATATAAATCTATTATATAATAACCAAATAGAAAAATAAAAATCAAACATAACCCAGATCTTAGTAAAAAAATCACAAGCCTAAACACAAGGTAGTGGTGAACTTGGCTTCAGATAGATTGTTAAAACGTTAGTTTGAGAATTAAAGCAACAAAACACAGACTAAAGCTTTAATAAATAAAATAAGAATTCAACCAGGAATAAGTCAAAATTTATTTCTAAAAAAAGTATTTTATTTTAAACTCAAGAAATTGTTAACTTCCATTGATCAAGTAATTATAGCAAAAATCTTATTGACGCATAAGATATTTTCTGTCAATAATCAGAGTTAGTTGTTACATTATATTTTTGATGCTCAATTATATATAGATGAGTGCATTCATAATTATGCTGCAATAAAGACTTACAAAAAATAAAGTTATCTTATACTATAAAATTTAAATAACTTATATATATACATTTTTGATTCTTTTCCTCCTATTAACCACAATTTTTTTTTCTTAATACAAAATTACTCTTATAATTATAATTAAAAATGGGAATAATAAGAGAGAGGGAACAGTTTTTAAGTCTTGTGTATTAAGTTTTTAATCTTTAAAAATTTCAATGTAAATGTCAAGTTTCATAGCTGGTAATATTCAATATTTCACTTTTTTGGTGCTTTTGATTAACATGAGCTTATAAAATAAAGATATTGAGAGAAATTTTTTTTTTCTAATATGAATAAAGTCAACATTAAAGAAATAAAAAAAAAAAAAAAAAAAAAAAAAAAAAAAAAAAAAAAAAAAAAAAAAAAGCATTTAAAATTGCAATAATTTTTAACTCATGTCACATCCACATATTTAAATAGCTATTTTCGCACATGAAATTTCAACACAGCAAAGAATATAATTTGCATTACAGGAGGTTACAGATCGAGTCAAATGGAAGTTTTTTTACTATAAGTTAATAATTCTCTAAATAATCATTGAATGTCTACATCTCAGCTCTATTAAAGGACTGTCAGACTTTATAAACAAAGTATTCGACCCAAGAAAATGGAACTAGGCAGAATTGAGTTTGGAGCATTTGACAAAAAATGCTACTAAAGCAGACAAGCATCACATCAAACAATAAGAATAATTATTGAATGTTAAATTTTCTGATACCACTCACTGTACATTTTTCTAAAGCTAGTTATAATTTCAAATTTTTAATATTTTATGAAAAACTTCTGTGATCTGCAGTGTGGCCAGCATGGTATTTTTCACTGTAAGTATAACAGTAACAAATTTTTAAATACTAAATTTATGTATTACACCATACTTCTTATTCGTTTTTCTACTCACCTTCGTAATTTTAAGTACTTAAGCCTTCGTAGTTTTAGTGCAGCAAAATAAAATGTATTGCTAAGTTAAACTTCAAAAACAGAACTGGCAACTTGATAGAATCCAGAGTACATTTTTCAATCAGTGATTTAAGTACCTTAATATAATATTGATGCATGTGAGTGTCCAACAAATCTGCCCTAATATGCCTGAATTGACTAAATGTCAACCCAGATGGGCATTGGGGAAAAAAAATATGCATGCTTTCTTAAAGAGAGAGTTAATTACATACATCTTGCAATCATCTTAATAAAATGATTTATAAATTTAAAAAAAGTATTTAAAAGAAAGTTTCTTATTGTAAGAAAAATTCAATACAATAACTTTACTAGTAGTGATTCTTAATCAAGTTTTAAAAATGAAATAATCAGTTAAACCTACTTTTACAACACAAAATTTCCTTCCCCCCCTTCAATAATGATGTTTTTAAAAACACCATTTCAATAGGACCAAATAATTATTCAGAATAAAGCAAGAATTTGATTATCCCAACTAATTGGGAACAGATATTCTCCAAATAAACAAACCTCTGGAATAAACATTTTTTTTATTTTTAAAAAATTTAGCATGTTTTATTCTAATTCCATTTGCAGTGCCAGATTAAATTTTTGCTGCAAGGATAACATACCACACTTCTTAATAGCAGAAAAGGAAGCTATAGTTATCAAACTTAAACTACATTAATAATAACAAAAAGATGCAGGATGCAACCAAAATTTTACATTTCAATTTCTACTGTCAAATCGAAGCAACCAACTTCATTTGTCGCTAACAAAACTTTTATTTGTTTACTCACTTAAAATTATCTATAGTGTCACTGAAAGCCTAATATTAAGCTGAAATTGGGGATATTTATGTTTCAGTATCTGTTGGTGCCAATTACAATCACCAAGGCACAAAATTTTAAAGAAATAAGTCGAGGTTTGCCTGAAGATGGCTTGGTATCTTTCTGGGATGTTAATTTTAGTTTCTCAAGGGCCACTGCCAGGAAGTCACCACAATACACAGTGTTTATTTCGGCAGTGATAGACAGCATGCTAATGAAACTGAGAAGACTAAAAATTTAACACTGAAAAACTAAATATATAGCACTTAAAGTCACAAAAATTCCACTTTTGATAAACAGAGGCATTTAAATTAAAGAGGTTTGTATAATCAAGGTTCTACTTTATATACACTAGCATAAAAACTAGTTTCCAAAAATTGTGTCATCATAAAATTTTGGCTGGAATTGTTACTTAATTGACGATCCATCCATAAATCGAGCATTCAATAAACATTAATAACTAATATTTTTCTTTGATTAGAAGTAGTCTTCATGCGCATGAAAAAATAAAAATTATTTGATTTATTTCTACTAGCTTCTGTTTCTTGTTCAACATATTTGTTTACTCAGAATGGCTTTCAGCCACGTGTTTATTCAGAGTCCTACGGAATTTGTAATATTTACTGCAATGCTGACATCGATATATTTTATGCTTTTTTCCAACTTTTGCTTGGGGTTTAGGTACACTTTGAGGTTTGGGAGATTCTGGTGAGCTTTTATAAGCAGTATGTGTCAGGAAATGCTTTCTGAGACCATTTAAGTGTACAAAACCTTTCTGACAAACTGAACAAACATGATTAGATTTTTTGGACTCTGCAACTTCTACTTGTTCCTGTACATGATTTTGCAAATGCAGCTCTAAATCTTCTGGTAATGTAAATGATTTTTTACATAATTTACAAATATGCTTATGACTTCTCATGTGAGAAGACAAGAGAGGTCTTGTCTTAAAAGCTTTTTCACAGACTTGACACGGAAATTCAGCTTCGTGATCCGATTGATAATGCCTAATGAGATATTTTTGGCTGGTAAAAGATCTATTACACTGTTCACAAGGAAAAAATTTTTCAGAGACTTTGGTGACAATGGTACTCTCCCCATTGACAGGTTTAGGAGGAATCTCATTTTCTTGAACCATAGGACTTTCAGTATTATCAAGATCAATTTTATCAGTGCAATTTTTATGTTTATCACAATGTTTTAAGAATGATCCATGTTTAATGAACACTCTCCCACAATCTCTACACTCAAAAGGAGGTTTTGGTTTTCCTGAAGCAAGGGTTTTGGTTATATTATTTGGCAAATCTTCAGACTGTCCATCACCCTGCTCGTGCAAAAGCATGTGTTTTTTAATATTTCCAGCATGAGTGAAAGATTTATTGCAAATTGGACAAACATGAGGATGAGATTCGGAATGAGTCAAGTGGCGGATTTGTAAGCGACATATTCTTAAAAAGGAATTGTTGCAAGATCTACAAACACCAGGCAATTTCCCAGTCTGCGTGAACTGTCTCACTTGAATGCTGTTAACATGGACAAAACCATTTTTACAAGCTTCACAGTAGGGAGATGGGTTACTCATATTCGACTGCCTTCGTATTTGAAGCGTGTAAACATCTTGAAGAGTTACCTCAGTCATCATGAACTAGAATAATAAATTAATACAATTAATAACTCAATGCAACTAAATAAAATTGTTTCAAACTTTATATTAATTAAACAACATGCAATCGTGTACATAGTCATTTTTAGCAGGTGTCGACTATGCTATCTAGAACACTGGTTTTCAATACAATAAATTTTTCCCATTAGTTTTACTTTTTTAAGATTTTAAATAGCTACTCAACATAAGTTGTAAATAAAATGTTCCACTATTTAGCAGTGATTAACATTTTAAAGTATAATTTTTTTTTTTTTTAATATACTAAACATAGTCAATATCAGTTTAAAAGTTTCAGTCGGCATTTAAAAGCATAATTATTTTTGAAATATCAGGGTGCGTAGTCAAATCTTTGAATCAAAAATAAGCACTTTTTAAAAAATTTTCAAGCACTCAAAAAATTCATATTTAATCAGTGATATAATTGAAAAACAAAAACTTTTTATTAACAGTTTTAGCGTTAAGAAAACCCAAAAAGAAACAGACGTAAATTGAAACAATCAGTACTTTCCCACATCATCGAGTGAATTCAACTTGACCCTGAACTCAGAACAAAAGTACCCGTACCCCCTACATCAAAAAAGTGTTAGAAGTAAAATAAAATTAACAATAATAAAATAAACAATAATAAAATTAAAATAAATTAAAAAGAAAAAATTTTCATAAGGATCTGATATTCTCTATCCGAATTGGAGTACTCGGGTTTCGGTTTCAAGTGTGCGCGCATGCGCAAGTCATAACGTGGGTACGACATGAAGTTCGCGNCTGCCACAGATACGGAAATCTCCCCCATATTGCAATCGCTAAGGTGCCAAATAGGCTTTAAACTTGCAGATTTTTTTTTAAATATAAAGATTAGCTGGGGGGTGGCTATGAGGAGATCCCTTTTTGTGAATTTTTGCTTGCAGGCCATTGCCTGTAAATTGCTAAGAGTGAGAAAATTTTTACCAAATATGATACTATATGGAAAAATCTATATTAGGGGGAATATTTGGTGTATGAAACTCTATACTATACAAGAATATTTTGGGTATATTATTCCACATTTAAGATAAAATTACTTATTTATTTTACTTTTTTAACTAAGAATGTTTTTTATAAAATAGAGCAGATTTAAATGATAGTTTTTCGTCTGTCTGTAAAGCATACGAAATATAAATACTGAACAGTGCATGTGGATACATAAGCTGAAAATTTTTTTTTCTAAAGAAAGAATATTTTGGTATAGTTTAAAATAAGTAAAAATGTATTAAAGGAGTGTAAAAGTACAAATAAAGCAATCTTTTAAACGTTCAAAACACAGAAGGAATATTAGTTCAGAATACAAATATTCCAGTACTAGTAGAATCATTAATAGAATTATGAATACAGCGATACCTGAAACTCTAGTGTAACAGAGAATTAAATTTAAGCAAATTGAAAAATCATAAATTAAGCAATAGTTTTGACAAGTATAAACAAGTAATTTACTATCAGCAAGAAAATCGGTCGAAAATAAGGAAGGAGAAAAAATTTGATAACTGTGAAAATTAATAAGGTGTGACTGTTAATTTGACTTTCTTATTCGATTGCACTTACCTTCAATCAATGAAATAAAAAAGATTACTTTAAACTGAAGTCGATTATTCTAGAAATAACGTTTTAAATTAATAATTGTTTTAGTTGTTAATTAACGGGTTTCGCCACCTCGTACTACGTAATGTTTTATAAACAACAGATGGCGCTACTGAATTAAATGAATTTTAATTTGTCGTATATAATTAAGTGTATCTGTTTAGAAGAATCATATATAAAATTAATTATAATCTTTTTTTAAGATTAAATAATCAATGAAGAATATTAATTAAACAACAACCCTAAAATTTTTGTCTTTATAACTAATTTTAAATACTTGTATAGACTGTTGCCACACTCGAAAGGTAATATTTAATTTCAATTTGTAAAATAATTAAAATGACTTAAAATAGATTTTCCATAAATTAAAAGAAAAAGAAACTTTCAATTTTTAATTGCGAAATTGTAGAAAAGTAAATAGAACTGCTTAAACAATTCGCAATGTCGGTAAGATCTGTTAGATGAAAAATATTAGAAATAATATAGTGGCGCCATCTAAATATTAAGCAAATAAAAACTTCTCTTCCTAGAAAAAAATAGATAAGTCTAAGAAAAGTAAACGAATTTTTAAAAACTTTATAACTATTTAAAGATGTCATTAATTAGAGCTAAATTTTGATGTCATTTTAAAAATTAAGAAGTTAAATACCCATATAAAGATCTTTTAATAGGATTTAAAAAATTCTTCAAATTTGAACACCAAATTTTAATTTATGAAAATTTGAGTTTTTTTGGCAAAATTGCAGTAAATTTAACCTTTTATTCCTTAAGCTTATATTTTATAAATTGATATTTTCATCAATAGCAGATGAACTAAAACCGAGGACCATTTTGCTACATAAAACAATATATTATTTTTAAATACCTTAATTTAATTCTAATTATTGTGGGATGTGCTAGTTTAAATAATATTTTCATTAAATACTATTACATGTTCATCTCCCTGAAACGAAACTGTATTAATTTGTTCTTCAAAGAAATAAAACGAAAATGATGATTATTAATTAGTTCTTCAAAGAAGCTAATCTGATTATAATTTTTTTTTTTTTTAATCTTCTATGCCTATTTTACATAATGCACAGGATTAAAGGGGATATGTAAACAACAAAAATTTTAGTTCCTTATAATAAAATTAAATGATGTTTTTTCAGGGTTAAACCTCTCTTTGTAGTTACTCTATTCAAAACAAATCTCTCTTTTTAATTTAGTAGATATTTTTATAAAGCATCTAATTTCATAGACATAATTGAATATTTTTGAAAAGCCAACAAGAAAATAGTATTATTTGTTGATCATTACAAATCACCAAAAAAAATTGCTGTAATCAATTATAAAAATTATGAATATAAATCACTTGAGTGCCAGGCTTTGGAACCCTTAAACTTTTCCAACTACATCCAGTTGTTGAATTGTGTTTCAGTAAGTCTGATGGTAATTTATATTTAGAATTTTGATTCATTGCACCATTTAACACTTAATCACTGTCATAACATGGTGCATAATGGCCTGCAACAGCAAATCAATTATAAAAATAGATTTATACAATAACAGATGTATACAACAAAAAACTTGATTGTGGATGTTACTTAAGTATCATTTTATCTATAGTGAAGATCTATCATTTTATCAATAGTTAGTACTCCTACCCTGAACTCAAAAAGAGTTCAGGCTAGGAGAGTTAAGAATTTCTGCCTCACAAACAGAAGGTGCTGTAATCAGGCATAAAAATTATGAATATCAATCACTTGTGTGGCAGGCAACTGGTCGAAACTAGAGGCATGGTAAGCATAACAATTATTAACTAAATCAAATTATTCTATTTTGTTTATGTTTATAAAATTTAATTCTTATTTCATTGCACTTCACTTAATCACCGTCATAATATCTGTTGCAACTACTATTGGCAAGATACCTTGTTTAATAAGAGCTTTGTAAAAGAAGAAAGAAAAACAATGACTAAAAAACATTAAATTCTGTCACATTTATTTCAATACACAAGAATATATTTCTTTGGACAATATTATATGACTGTAAATAATATATTGTAGATTTAAAGGTAAAAAAAATGCATAATGAATCATTTCTAATTTAAAGCACATTTAGAAATAATTTAAAAGAATTCATCTATTATTTTTAATACATACAATATAATGCCAAAGGCATTCATTAAGGCTCACAGACTGCATACAACATTGCTTGCATAATAAAACTGATTTTTCGACAAGTTTACAAGTTTTATACAGTAAAACAAGAAAATATATACTTTATAGGCTAATAAAAAAATTCAAATTAAGTGGCAGAGAATATTAGTCTATTATATTTTTAAGCAAAGTAATTAAAAAAATTAAATTGAAAAGCAAATCAAATGCAGTTAATATTTTTTTAAATGTTATTAGTTTATTTAAAAGATTCCCAACCAACTACAAACTGTTGTCTCACTAAATATTAAGCATATATTTTATAGCTCACAATTATTTTATGCTATACACTAATACATATAAAAATATTACTTATATATGTTATATACATACATTTGCGAGAAAATTAGAAGAACAAATAATATGTATATAAATTATAATAAAAATTGGCAGGAAAGATTTATAAAGAATAAACTACACAAAATAGAACAAAAATTAATTAGAATGTTGATACTGAAAATGAACTTGATTACACTTTTATAAATTCTTTGACATATGGTAATGAAAATAAACACGTTGTAAAAAACTAATGATCAAGATTCTCAAAGGTGATTGAACTTGCTAAAACAAACAACTTTCATAAAAAATGTGGGTTCAGAAAGCCAAGCACGAGTTCCAAGAAGGGCATGACGTATCGGTAGCAAATTTTTATTTTATTTTTATGGAGTCTATTTGAAGTGTCACTGCAGCTGGTAGTCGTTCATTTGTTGTAAAGTTCTTAATGTAAAGATTTTTTGTATTTTGCTTTTGTCATTACTGTATTATTTTCTTTTATTGTATTTTTCATTTTCACTAAGCAGGTACACTCTCACTGCTTGTTTTCAGCTTTTTGACCTCACACACTAAGATGAAATTGTTTTTGCAAGTTGTTATCACTCCTTACAATTAGTTTCATTACATCTTGCATTGCTATCAATAAATGAATATAAGGATGTACAAAGTTTCAGAATTATAGGTTGGGAATCTTGAATGGGGAATAAATTTGTAAATAAAATTAATGGCAGTGAAATTGCTAAAAATTGTTATTCAATTTAAATACTAATTGCTAAAATGGGCAGATATTGAATGAACAAGTTTTTCATTGATAATTTTATTTTCGATATTAAGAAATAAAGTTAAATTTACAACAAAAATATAAAAAAAATTGATATGGCAAATTAATGTTATTAAGTTTATTTATAAGAACTGATTTTCTAAGTCAGTATTATCTAACAAAAGAAATAATATTTCATCTTGAATAATAATAAATAAAGAAATAAATAGAATAGCAATAATAAATAAAGAAAAATATAGATCACTCAAACTTTATGATTATTAATTAAAAAAACTCAATGTTTTTAATATAGATAAATATTATGTAAAATATAAACAAAATTATTAAAAATGCATATTTTTTTAGAAGCTAAATTATGATTCTGACAAAGAGATTTCCTTACCAACATTAAACATCAATATTTTTCATTAACAAAAGAATTTTAAAATACATACAGGCAGATCAAATTTGCTGTTGAGTAAATCAACAACACCAGGCAAGGTAGGTTAAAGAACACCAAGCAAGAGAGGAGTGTTTAAACAATATATCTAATATTTGCTAGACAATTTCAAGTAAAATAAACTGTCAATTTATAATCAAGGAAAGAAAAGAGAGAGTCAATCACTCAATATTATTTCATAAAGGCAGGGAAATATGGATTGTAATAAGAATATAAATTCTGGTCTATAAACATTTTTATGTTAAAAACACACATGCAAAATTTTAGTAAAAACATCTAAGAAATATCGATTGATTAATTAAATAATATAAGTTTAATGAATTAAAAAAAATTTTAAAAATAAAAAGTGAAACTGTATTTACAGTTAATAATAAACATCATATAAGATTTTGATATTTGAAATGTTGGCAAACCAAAGGAATAAAATAACCCCTAATAACAATATATTTTACTAACAGAAGAGATATGAGAAAAAGGGCATCGAAATAAAAGAAAAAAGAACAATTTCAATTTGCAGGTAGTAATAAAGGTGTACAAATAGGGGAAAAGTAAAAAAAAATAAATAAATAAAAATAATAATAAATAAGTAGAAATTAATATTTTTTCCAGAAAAAGTGACCAAAATTAAGTTTACAACCATAACAGATATTTATTAACAAATAGAAAAAAAAAGTTTTTCTCTCCAAGAAATTGTACCCCAAAAGAATGTTCTACCTGTCATTAACTTTTATCCACAGATAAACTGAAATAACATATTTGAAAGCTTAAAAAAAATGTTTTAGGATCAAGAATAGTAATACTGCAGTAAATCATAACAGTATGTTATAAGGAGAAAACACACTTTTTATGTCAAATTTTATTCGATTTCTTTTATAAATCAGTTATTTTATTTTAAGCATATTTTCAAAGTAAGTTTGAGCTTATGTGACATGGTAGTGATCAAACTTCACCCATTCATCAAGTAAGTCATGCTCATGCGAAAGCATTCTTTTGCTCCAAAAAAGCCAGCTATGATTTCACATTTGTTTGCTAACTATAGTAAAGTTAACTCAAAAGAATCTTCAATGTATAGCAGCAAAATTTGAAGAAAAGAATTTTTTTCCATACAATGGGATATTTTTTATACCAGTTAGTCACATATTAATTTAATGAAAAAAGTGACATTTGATAACTTTTAGTGATCAATAATAAAAAAAGTGACATATAGGGAAGATAGTGATTTGACGGGAACCAAGAATTTATAAGAACAGCATTTAAGATTAAACTAGCAGAAAGATATTAGTGATAGAAAGGTTTGTCACAGAAAGCCCGAAAAATTTTGCCACAGGGTCCAGTATTTCAAATTACTGTTTTTATCTTAAGTTTCTTTAAAAAGAAAAAAAAAAGTTTTTTTTTTTAGATGTATTGATAAAAATGTACTTTCTAAATTTAAAATGAAAAAAATGTGTGTAAATGTTCACTGTGACAAAAAACAAAAATTAATTTCTTAGAAAAGGTTAATCAAAGTTGGTTATTTTATAATGGGCTTTGATTTAGAGTCTAACTCACCTAGGCATGATAATAATTCTTCTTTAAAATTTCTTAATATAAATATTCTACCAATTTTTCAGAAATTCTGTCACATAGAATTGTACCATCTTCAATTTCAATTCTAGGTAGGTATAATTACAATTTACCACACAGTTGAACATAACATATTAAAACAGAGATTTAATAATAAAGAATAAATAAATCTAAAAAAGGCAGTACTAAATAGTAGGTAGTTTTTTCATGGATACAATCAGTTCTCAGTTTCTATGATATTTTATATAAAAATATAATTCGATTGTCCATTCCATAATTAATATTTATAAGCCTAATTCTCTACAGCTAATTATGAATAGAATATTTTTTTAGCTCTTTGATTCAGTAACTATGTAAGATAAGCAACACACATAATCACATTGTTTCAAATTATTGAAGGAAATAAATAAAATAAACTTTTTACAGTATAAGAATGTTATCCACACTAGTTGTATAAATTAAGTTTAAATGATACTAAATTTAAACTTGAGATTCTTTATAACTATAAGAAAAAAAATGCACCTCTTAAAAAAAAAGAAGACTAAAACATTAACTAAATTTAAAATAAATATTGCACAAAATGATTGTGGCAAAAAAATAGTATAAATACAGTAATAAAAAATATATATGCAAAATGAGTTAGCTAAATGGACTAAAATAGTTGCAATTCAAGATAGATAAAAATAAACTGCATAATAAGAGAATTATAAACTTTATCAGCTTATTATAAAATAAAATGAACTATAAAAAGTGAAATAAAACAGTAAATAACAATATCTATATATAAAATTACATTTGACCATTTCATGGGAGCAATGCATATTAAAACAAGCTGTCACAATGAAAGCAAAAAGTTATTTATAATTTCAGAAAAAATTTATTAGCTCTATGGTAAAAGCCTGATGCAATGAGTATGGAATAGAACAAGAATTTCACTATTAAAGTCCTTTAGAATATTACATAAGCATGTTTTTGGTAATTTTAGACTCTAACCTTGTTAATAAACGTAAGCAAATTACAATCCTCTAATTTTTGATTTCTACTATAGAAATCTAATTTTTAATATTGAATGAAAATACATTTTATAAAATGTTCTGTAGGTATTATTTGGATTTTCCCATTGTGCTTAAAACTCTAGGCATTGGAAATTCTTCAAAGAAATTATCTTTTTTATGAGATTTTTCCAAATTTAACTTTTATTCCAAATTTAAAAATTTTCTAAGAGTTATTTTTTCGCAGATTTTAAAAATAAGAGGATTTTGCTGTTTTACTTAAATATTGCTCAAACCCCGCCTTCCCTCTTGTCAGCAAAAACAGTTTTATAATACCAATGTGATTTTATAAAGTACTGAGAAAAGGCAATCTACTGAAGATTTGTGCTTAATTCAAAATGTAATTCTATTTTATTTTTGTAATGTTATACATTATATTGCATTTTATAGTATTAAGACTGATATAAGAAAAACAATGTGAATTGCATTATTTTAAATTGAAAAAAGGGAAGAGATTAATTATGAATCTATAGTTTTACAGAAGTAGAAAACGAAATTTTTTAACCAGTAAATAAAATTTCATATTTTTATTGTTAGCAGTAGCTTTAAACAATAGATTTAAAATTTCAGAATCATAAGCAGCAATTTATAATGAGATACAAATACCAATAAAAAGTATCAGTGTCACACAGCCAGCTATGTATAAATGGCTGTTATTTCTATAAACCTTATGTAAATTATGTCAATATAAAAGAGTATTCCTATTATGTAAATTTTCAGTGAAAAGTTACTTAAATTTTTTATCTTTATAGAAATTAAATTTACAGATATGTTTTCAGTTTTAGGATAAATTAAAATTACAATAAGAAATGTAGAAATTCTTAAACAGTGCATACAATTGGAAGTCGTTTAAAATGTCTTAATACAAATAGTAAATGCTGGTGATTTTTAGACTCAGTTGACTAAAGAAATGTTTAGATTTGGCACTACAAGAAGATGTAATCTAATTAAATGACTAGAATATTTAGCATACAAAGTTTAAGTTAAAAATATATATATTTTTCCCTAGTCAATGATTACAATAAGCTAATATACATATATATTTAATAAAAAGGTCCAAATGAAGTAAACTTTATGTCCCTTGATGGCATGTTACACATTTTTTGTATATATAATTTTTTTTTATAAAGAAAGCAAATAAAAATAAAAATATATGAATATAAAAATTAAGAATTGATTTTCAACAAGAAAAATTGGCAGTATGTAAACATAAAATAACACTTCCTAATATTAAAAAATACAAATCTAAAAATGGCAATGTACAATGTCTACAAAATGTATAAGTTTTCTGTTACAATAAACTGTACAGTTTGAAAAATGTCGTAGTATGATGTCAAAAGCATCACATAAAATGTCTATCAAAGCATCTACATTATTTAGAATTTTATTTTCCACTCGATATTTTGGACAGCACCTAAAAAATAAAAATTATTCACTCGAACAAGCATATAAGTTTTTTTGAAAATATAATGGGAGCATGATTAAGCACCAATACTATCCCATTATTATAATCAATATAAAAGAGTATTCCTAACGAATGTAATCTTACTGAAAATAAAGTACGAAATATAAAAATCTAATAAGATTTTAATATATTATTGAATAGCAATCATAATAAAGGGTAAAAATATAAAACAAAATTATAAATTTAAAATATACCTAATTTTATTTAGTATAGTGAAGTCTTGGAATTACTTTCATAAAAAATGAATTTGAGATATGAGTGAGCTAACCTTGAAAAAGGTTTTTATACATTTCTGTATATATAACGTGTCTAGCTGAAGCTGGAGAGATGATCAGATTATTATGCTACTTTGGTACATGATAGATTATTGCTTTTAAGTGAGAGATAAAGAACTCACTTAAGTATATTATAAACTTTTGAATGAGTGTGTGTTTGAAGTAAGATAGATTAGATTTATATTCAATATTTAAAATTATAATACAATAATCACACATTAATATTTAAATGAGGAGAAAAGCTAAAATATTTTAAAAATTTGATAAACTATTATCAAGATTGGTAGATGAAACTAAACAGCTTTCCCAGAAATCGCTTATCACTTCTTGTTTAGTTTCAGTTTTCACTATATGCTATAGAAGAAAACTTGTACAAAAATGTCAGTTGAACATGACAAAATTTTTGTCAATTTCTTGAAAGTAGAAGGGTTGTAAAAAAAGCTTTTTTTTAAAAATGTAATTTTTTTTAGAAATTAATAGATAAGTTATACTAAATTATGTAATTATTTTAAATTATATTTAACTTTTACAAACATAGTCTTTGGAAAATAGATATTTTCAGGGACCTAAAATTTTTAAATAACCATAGCAACAATAAAAAAGCATTAGCTTTATAGAGACAACTTTATAAATAACTCATTATTTTATTCATTATTGTGTTAAAAGCGGAGTTCAATTGAACAAGAGTTTGACTCAAATAGCCACATTGAAGGTAAATTAAATAGTGTTGTTAGATATAAACTAAATATGCTGCAAAATAATAACGGCAATAATTGGCTTTAAAAAGGAGATTTTAAGGCCATGGAATCTGTGTTTACCTGGATATAAATTTTTCTTAGCCAAGAAATTTACTTTTCATTTTGTGCAAAATTCCTATGATCAGAATCTAATAGCAAAACAGCAATTTTTTACTCTAAAATATAAACTGTTTCGTAAAACGTTAACATAATTTAGTTTTCAAAACAAATTTTTAAAACATTAAACATCCTTGATTTAGTTTAAGGAACCAATATTTTGTGACTTTGTTCTTAAAAAGGTTATTTCAATTTTAACACTTTTTCAAATTGTGTTGCTTCTGTATCTCTCTTTTATTTCAACTTTAAATTGTAAGCAATCAACATACACATTTAAAATTTGAATAATAAAAATTTAAAAAGAAATAAAAAACACAAAGCTATCTTTGCCATGTTTTAACTTTTTGTCTTTCTATGACTTCTAAATAAAAGAGTCAAATAATTCCAGAAAGAAAAAATGTAAATGCTTATAATTTTTAATGAAAAGTTTAATTTAAATCTATCAGTTTATTTATTTTGTAAATTTTTTTGTGAATCACACAGTTAAATTCCAAGATAATAATGAAGAACCCAGCAAGTAAAAGTAAAACTTCTGGCAGCTCTCAATACTTAACAATTAGGGCAATATTTTGCAACTATTTCCAAGATTTAAAAGGTAAAAAAATCTGTGGAATCTTCTTAAATCATAGAACTCTAGTAAATTAGCTTAGATAATATAAAGATTGTATCCTAGTATGTAGAAATAAGAATATTAGATTAAACCATAAAATTTATTTTAGTTACTTCAAATATATCTGTGTAAGGAAACGAAATTTTTAATTAACTAAGCAGTATGAGCAAATAGCAATTCTGTCACCGCTGATTATTTTTTAAATTGTTAATGCATTTTCATTAAAATGTGTTATAACATGGCATGCTTTTAAAAGTAAATGAGTACCCACAATATCAATCAGCTTCTAGAAGGGTTACATATTAAGATACACTAACCACCAAGAATATATTAATCATGAAATTTTAAATAAATACCCTAATGGCTTTCAATATGTACAGTTTAAATAATTTACCTTTGTTAAATCTACACCAGTAAGAGCTTGAACAGATGGAGGTATCTGACTAACAAGTTTAGTAACTTCAGCTGTGACCGGATCGGATCCACCAATTAAAATAATATCTTCTGTTTTGGCCAAGGGTGCTGAGACTTCAGCAGCAATCTGTAAACAAAGTTACAATAATGATGAAAAATCTAATAATAAATGAAAGGAAAACTAAAAAATAATAAAGTGAACATTTTTGTTTGAAAATTATGATAAAAATTACAAATAAATTTAAATGTTTTTCGGCATGTCTTAGGAGTCTCAATATGTTCCTTGTAAGAATAGAACATTCAAGTGTGTTCTCAAACAAGTTGGGTGCATTTCAATTTATATATCAAATTAAATGAAGTAAATTATATAATAATAATAACAGCTAAATTATCAGGATAATTTTTTCTCAATTGTTTGGAAGTTTTTGTTTCAATGACAATAACATACAATTATTATGGTTTTAAAGAAAAAATTTATAGATCCAGTGTAATTAATTTAAAGAGAGAAAAAACACCTTACTAAAAAGCAGCTCTTTTGAAATAGACCCTCCCCCTCAAAGAAAAACAGCGGGGTTTCTCCAGACTGAACCTATTTTGCTGAGCCCTGATAACACTTTCAATTAAAGTTGGCTATCATGGTTTAAAATCTGAGTCTTTTCTGTGCGGAATAAGCAATATTACAGTAATTTCAAAGCATCATTAAAATATAGAATAATTTTGCACACCTTTTATAAATAAAGATATTAGTTATATTATTCATTAGCATGTTATTTAGATGAAACATGTCACTTTTTTGCGCACATACTTTATCACTAATGTTTATTCTCTTTCATTTACCAAATGTCCAACATTTTTCAAAGGAATTAAGAGAACAGTTGCCAGTGTGAAGAAAAAAAAAATTCATTCATATATATAAATAAATAGAAGACAGAAAATCTTAAGACTCAGTTAAGTTTAAAATCTGAAAATACTATTTAAAAAAAAATAATGATTAAATTTTACATAATTGCAGAGTTCTTGCTTAAAATTAATTAAAATAAATATAGCAGAATAAGATATAAAAATTCACAAGTACATTAGATATCACAAGTACTTTAAAACACTTTCTTGTTTTCAATTTATCTATAATGCTATAGAAACTTATAAAATCCAAACAATGATAAATACACAACAATACAAGTGAATTCAACAGGAGATAAAATGTTTAGGTCTTTAAATACCTTAGGAAGAGCTTCTAAGACCAAGCTCATAATGGCTGCATCTCCATACTGTTTATATGCAGCAGCTTTCATCCTCATTCCTTCTGCTTCAGCTTTACCCACAGCTTCAATGGCATATGCATCAGCTGAACCAAGCATGCGAATTTTTTCAGCTTCTGCTCTAGCAACCTCCATAGTTTGTGTTCTAAAGTTTTGAAATTGGAACATCATTAATTGGCTAAATTACCCAAATTCACAATAAAAAAATAAATTGTAATTCGGATTTGATAACATAAGCAGTCTGTAATCAACATTTAACAACCAATGAATCAACACTAAAAATACTTTAATTTGAAGCACTTTATTTTTTGTGTATCACATAAACCCCCCAAAAAATACATGAATATAAACATGAAGTTTAAAGTGCTAGTCAAATGACCGAGCAGTTAGCGTGCTTGACTGAGAAGCCAATGGTTGTGGGTTTGAGTCCCGCTCAAGGCATGGATATTTCTCTCTGTTGTGTGTGATGTGTGAATGTGGCCCTAACTGTCAATGGGTATATGTGGCAGCAAAGTATGGCTAATGTTGCTCACCTCCATGACTAAGATTCACAGCTGCCTACCGGGTAATGTTAAATAGCGAATGCCTATCGTGAAAAAAAAAAAGCTTAATGCAAGGTCTAGGTCCTAAGTAAGAAATTAGGTATTTATGTGTTCTTAAAAAAGTATTGTGATTCGGATTTTGAATATGGTTCGATTGAATTTTTGCATAGTTCGTTTAAGTTAAACTTTGAGTTAGTTTTGAATGCTGAAAAATTATTTATACATGTTTTAAATAAATTCATGTTTCTGAAATTTTAATTAAAGGCTACATCTTTTAGCATTTTAACAAAAAAAATATATCTGTATAAAATATACTGCAATCAAGCACTAATTATTTCAAAACATGTTACCGTTTTCCTTGTGCTATTAGCTCCACTTTGTAAGCTTCTGCCTCTGCTGGAAGACGCACCAAGGCAGTGAGTTCTTTATCTCTCCTAAGAATTTCTTTTTCTTCTACTGCAATTTGCTTCCTTCTTTCCACAATGTCAATTTCAATTTCCTCGCTACGTATCTTTTGTTTCATTTTTGCTGCCTGCAACTCATATGATAACTGTGCCTCAGCTTTCTAAAAAAAAATATTGCATCATCATAATTATATATCCAATAATTAGTGTATTTTAAAAGGTACAGTAGAGAACCATTTATCCGGTATCCAGATAACCGGGAAACCAGAAAACTGGGAAAAATTTTGATCGGTTTTCCCGCCATTTTAAACTACAACGATTATGAAAAAAAAAAAAAAAACAGAAATGAACTCATCCTTGAAGTTGAGTAGAGGAAAATGTAAGGAAGGGGAGAATTTCCCCCCCGTTTACCTAGAGAAACGTCATTTCCTCTGTGACCTTGAAGGCAGGAATGTTTTATTTTCTCCTTTAGGCCGTCAATCAAGCTCAAGGGTGTGGCGTGCTGATTTTGTTATCTGTTTAATTTACGAGGGGGGTGGGGAAAATGCATTGCATGCATATCAGTGAACAGAAGATGAAAGAGAAAAATATATTTATCTATTTGACATCGATTAATAAAAATAAAATCTTTTTCTTCTGAATAAATTCAAGTGCGGTATCATTTGCAAGTTGTTATTGATGTGGAATCACATCTGCTGTAATTAAATATCGTGCTTTTATCAACAAAAAATAAATAAATAAAAGGAGAATTGTTTAATAATTTAAACATACGATTATTTTATGAACCAGATTGCAGTTTTGTTTTTCTGATTCCACTACGTTTGATTTTTTTTTCTTTTCACGATAAATTTCGCACTCAATAAATTAATTCTTTTTATTCATAAATTTTATCATTAGTTTTTTCTTTAAATTCCGTTGATCTTGCCTTGTTCCTGGTTTCAATATTTATGTTAGTGCCTTTTTTAACTATCGTTTCGGTTCGATAATTTTCAAGTGTTTTTATTTAGATTAATAAGTTTTCCTTTTATTTCATCGTTTCCCCCATATAATTAGGTATGAAATATATTGCATTATTTAACCATTGGTTTTGTTTATATTAGTTAATTTAGGAATTGTAATTATTTTTAAAAAATAAATACGAGAATTTTGTATTTTTTAATCTTGTTTTTCTTGTCTAAACTTGCAAATTTTTTTATTCTTTTAAATGTTATTTTTCTCTTTAAAGTTAGGAGTACCTTTCTTTTTTCTCTTACTTTATGCATTGCACTTTTTCCTTGTAATTCGGGGTCGATAAAACATCGATTAACGACACTTTTTGGTCGATCCAGAAAACCGGGAAATTCAGACATCCGGGATAGCGATGGTCCCGAGCATCCCGGATAATTGGCTCTCTACTGTATAATAAATTCTGCAGAATAATTTATAAGATTATTTTCTTACAGCTGCACAATATTCTATTATTGAAATTAGCCTGCTACCCCAGGTAGTCAGAGACAGAATATTATTCTAAAAATTTGGCTTAACATAACATGTATAAAAAGCAAAATTTACAGATATGATCGATAAAAATTATACACTTAAAATTTACATTGTTAAAAAATTGGGTAAAATTTTTATTAATGAAAGGGCATAATTTTTATTTTAGGGTTTTAAAATTATTAAAAACCCTAAGCAAATATAAACCAAACTAGCCAAAATGTAACACAAAAGTGCACATCAGCAGGATAGTTTTATATGACTGTTTTTCATGGTGACAGATTTCACAAGCGAAAAAAACTATTTCTACCATTAATGACGATGGAAAAATCTTTTTAATTCCATAGTTTCTCTCTGTCTGTCTCTTTTCTTTCTTTTTGTATGCTTTATACTAACAAGCCTAAACAACAGCAAAATCAGTAATGTAATAGAAAAAAGTACAATTAATCTGCCCTGAAAATATTTAATTTCTTTTGACCAGCACATTTCACATTCAGGATTTTTTTGTTTTAAATGAATAATATTTAACCAAGATAACTTAAGATCTAAATTTTTTCAATCAAGTTTAAGATTAATCATACTTGAGAAAATTGCAATAGAGGAATTCACTGTCATTGTGAATAATATTTTACAACATTTAACTGAAATATATAAGCAAATCTTTCAGAGTTTTTATTTCATTTAACTATCTGAGAAGATAAAATGTGAAAGTTCTAAACAAAGTGAGTACGAACCTTTGTATTTACTTCAGCATCAAAGTTAGATTTTTGTAATTGAAACAAACGGTGAGAGTCTTCTACTTTAGTGTTTGCTCCATATTTTACATCCATGGCAGCCTTCTCACATTCAGCTTCCTGCAAAAAGCCAAATATTGTTTTATTTTTCGCCAATTATTATAAATATTCTTAGAAAAGATAAGACTACAGTGCATGCATAATTGAGTCGGTGAGTTAAGAAATATGCCATCTCAAAAGAAAATCCACTACAGATAACCTGTTTTCTAACTCATCGATTCAATTATTGTAGTCAAGAAAATTAAAGGGCAAGATAATCGGTGAAATTATTCGAAAATGTGCAATAATTAGTGTAATTACAGCACTTTATATAGTACATTATATAAGAGCTGTAGAAAAATTTGAATAAAACCTAGAACTTTTTTACATTTTCAAATTCTGTAGGGAAAGAGGTTGATGGATAAGTAATATGGTAAATTCGTGAATCCGTTCCTGTAAAGATGCCACATCTTTTTTTTTCAAAAAAAAAAAGAAAAAAAAAAAGATGAGGCATCTTTACAGGAATTACTATACACATCTAGCAGTCTCTTTAACTATTGTCAATAAACAATAGTTCATTGTTATAAGTGAATATAAAAAAAGTGGAAAAATTTTGTTCTTTGACTAACAGTGAGAGTAGCAGTTTGAATTAGTTTTTCTTTCTTTTTTCGTGTGATTATTAAGATGGTATTAATTTAAGCTAGTTTAACATACCCTTATACCAGCATCTCTGTTTGCTTGAGCTACACCAACATCAGCATCCCTTTTTACAGCAGCAGTTCTAGCCTTGCCCAACGAGGCTAAATATTCTACTCTATCAAAGACATCTTTAATTGTAAAGCTGAGAATTTCAATACCCATACGTCCAACATCAGGAGCAGCTACTTCACGTACTAATGAAGCAAATTGGTCCCTATCTCTATACACTTCTTCAACAGAAAGAGTACCTAGGTAAACAAAAACGACATAAGGTTTTATATATGTCAAAAAAGTAGACGTTACTTTTTTCTGTCATGGCCATAACATTTCTTAAAATGTAGGGCATTTTTTATGGAACTTATAAAAACTCCTCTCTTGTATAAAGCTTAAAATATCTTTTATTTAAAAAAAAAAAAAAATTAGCTTGAGTATAACATGTAAAAACCATGATCTATACAAGCCATTTTAAATAATCAAATTTTTAAGACAAAGTTGTAATATGCATTTTTTTATATGAAATTATAACTATACAAAATAAGAGTATACACTTCTTGTCAACTGTGTGTGAAAAATTAAAAATAAGCATTCAATGTGTGCATAAAAGGAGTTAAAATTACTAAGCAATAAAAAAGAACAATGAAAGCAGTTTCAAGGATTAATGAGTGCAGCTTACAGGATGTCTGTTCTCTTAATTAAATGCATATAGTAACAAAGAACATTAAAAAATGAGAAAGGTAGTGTTTGTAACTTTTGCTTTCTTAAACCAGAGCTTAACTAAGTGAATCCCTATACAATAGTAAAGTTGATTTTATATCTCAAAACTAAATCATAATTGTATTTTTCCGATTCACAATTTCCACAATGTAAATTTATTATGTTAAATAGCCATTCAGACAATTCATAATATCTATTTAGTTCACAATATCAGTTTTTATAACACATAAACCATGCATGCTAAATGATTATTGTAAACAATGCTTTGTGTGGGTTATAATAAATAAAATTCTAAACACAGTTATAAGCAAACATTCTTAGCTACTTGTTTACCCTAGTTGGAAATACGAATGAGTATGTCATTATGTAGAAAATTTGGGATTGACAAAGAAAAGAAGTTTAAAAGTGATTAGTTTTTCAGAATATCATTTTCAGTATTAACGTTTACATACAAAAGGTTTAATTACCTAAAATTGCTCTTAAGTGTCCTTCTAGAGTTTGAAGAATTACTGATTTGATGTGATCTACTTTTTTCCCAAGAAATTGCTCGGCTGCAGTAGCAAGAAACTCTCGTTCAGTCATAACTTTGCACTGTGCCACACCAGTTACAGTTAGAGGTACTCCTTGTGCTGTTTCAACATGCTCACAACGTGGTGAAAGAGTCATAACTTCTAGAGAAAGCCTTAAAGAATAAACATATTTAATTAAAAGGTCACCAGTGAAAAAAAAACATAATATACAATATATGCTAAATAATATCTTGTTTTCACAAAATATTTAGTAGCTGATAATTAAAAAAAAATGTATAGGTATTAAATAAACATAAAGTGTCAGCTATGAAAAAGAAAAATCATATCCATTATAAATTATGTTTATGTTTTAATCCTAAAGTCAGGATTTAGTTTTTGCTGAGAAACTTGAATATAATATACATGATTTAAAAATGGAATAATATTAAGAGAATATAAAATTTTTCGAAGAAAATAAAAGCACAGTTATTTTGAAAACTTGCTGAATAAATGCCAATAACACTTTCATATTTCCTGATCAGTTAGGTATTTGTGGGACTATAAAAAAAAAATGATGTTTCATGAAAACACGGTAATAGTAGTCACTATTATGTTATAGTGGCTTTCTACAAGCAGCAAATGTGAGTATTTTGCTTGAATACATTTCAGAAGCATACATACTCAGATTACTATTGTAGTGTTGGTGATTTTTTTTTTCTATTTTATTCATTAATGTATGAAAAAAATTTTTTTTTTAATTATATATTCTGGTTAATTAAGATAATTTCATTGCTATTATATTATTTTAATATTTAAATATAACTAGTATACATGACACGAACATAATATAACATTTCATTTGCTAACAAACATAAGCAAAAATTAATTATAAAATAACAATTTATTTGTCTTTTTTTTTCTATACAAACTAACAACTAAAGATTTAAAGCTCTATTAATGTTTCGTTTTAATTTTGTGAGTAATACAGCTATACCATATATAAAGCAATTCTCAAACAGTAATTTTGGATAATTAAATCTTCAAAACCTTTAATGTCTTATAGCTTAAGAAATTAACTATATTAAAAAAATTATTACCTTTGGACATCAGTGACAAGCCACCAGGCCCATGCCCAACCACCAACAACCATCTTTTTACCAGTGTTTCCACAACATCCACCTATACAAAAAATATTAATTTTAGAAATAATGCTAAGTGATATTAATTTATAGTAAACATCTGATTAATTGATAAAATATTTTAAAACTTAAGCAAAATTATCAATTTGTCCAAAAATACTTCACCAATTAGTTCTATCTACGAACACTTCAATCAACAATGGACAAGCACCAAGGCTTTATCTTTTAATCACTAATAATTTTGAACCTCCTTCTATTGGCATGACAGCAATTTGTGGGCCAGAGCCTTCCCTCCGAGAACCTTCATCCTTTAGCTCTTTTCTTTACGATAGTTCTCCCATTTATAATTCTTAGAATTTTAAAACCCTCTTCCACCCAGTCAAGCTATCTGATAATTTTGCCCCTAAGTCGGACAATGTGAATAATTGGTAGTGCAGAATTGGTACCTATCACTCCGAACTTTCACTCAAACTATTTTTTTCACAAAAAAAAAAACAAAACAAAACGAGAAGACTTCTTGAATGTAACAAATTTAAAATGCACCTTGCTGCACACACGCAGCTTAGTTCAGTTAGCTTTCAGGGTCTGACTTAAAAGTCCAAGCTTAACCAACCAGCTTTTAAAAGATTAAGAACAAGTTTTCACGTTATAAACACACCAATTGTATTTGATTATTTATAAATGAATCTAATTTTATTATAAATGTATATTAACTATAAACATAGAAGTAATTGATAACAGAGTATAAGAGTTTATAAGATGCTAAAGAGACTTGGAATGTAAGATTTTTGATCAGTGTAATACCAAGGACACTTAAGTAAGATTTATTTTTATTTAAATAGAAATCATATAGGCATCTTAAATTATAATTATTAATTAATTCTATTTTTAAAAGACAAAATAGGTACATTCTTTATTTATGTCACACTAGAGCTGCAGAATCCGTTATTGGTGACAGCCTGGGAAATATCCCTGAGAATGATCCTAAGATCCAAATGTATTAAATATCATAATTAGTTAATTGTCACTAATATACTCTGATAAATAAAGGTGTAAAAAAGGATTCTCATATGTTTTCCTTAAAATGTAAATTTTTATACAGTATGATTAAGGAGAATTTTTTTATTTTATTTTTAAATATAAACTACACTAAAATTTCATTAGATATTCAATAAATGAAAAAATTATAAATATTTTTTAGACTTTTAATGATTGTTTGTAAATTAAATTATTTTTAAGTAAATCAGCTTAATTTACATGTCATTAGCAGTTTCTGGTACTACTACATAAAAAAATGGGAAAATTATTGCTAGTGTCTTTAAGCTTAATTAACTATGTTAACATGTGTTACTGATATTGTGGAAATATACATTCAAGTTACTTGTGTGATAATAGGTATTTCAAAGCCTTCAAAAATAGAACATTGTTTTTGTTTCTTTTTCTCTCTTTTATGCTTGCTAGATCAACAGCCATTTCAGGTTTGCCAATGTTTAACTTTACTGAATAAATCCCTTTAATGAATATTGTGATATATATATGTATCAGTAACTATTCTCATTAACTAAATTTACAGAAAAATATTAATGGTCGCCTGGCAGTGGAAAAGAGTTATCTTTTCAATTCAGTTTGCCTCAATCTATTATTATAATTAGTTTCTCATGTGCCACAGCTTAGAAGTAGAATTAATTTGACTAAGGTACCAGTAGGTACAAAGAGACTTCTCGTAAACATGATTACCACCAGTTTTTTTTTTAACAAATCTCACTGCATACAGGTATGTTGGTAAGATCAAGAACGCCAAAAATATACAGTTAATTACACAGGAACTTGGAAATGAATGAAAGAAAATTGATTACATTCAAGTGGTTTAAATATTTCTGATGGATTAAGTGGTATATAAACTTAAGTTATTTCGTTACTTAAAAAAATCATACAGTTCAGTAAGCTGAATATTTGATTTTTTTGTTAAACCTATCACAAGATTTGGATCTAAAAAAAACTTACAAAATATGTTTAAGTGCTGAAAATAAAATTCATTTCATTATAAAATTAATCTCCTACATTAAAGAAATAAATCAAATTTTTAATAAAAATAAATATTTTACCAGATTAATGGAAAACGAATGATAAGTGCTTTTTTTAAAAAATCAGTTGAAAGTAAATAGAGCAAGAATCAGATTGTACTATTTACATCAGCATGAAATACTGAATGATCTTTTACAACTACCCTCATACACTTAGACATTAATGTGAGGAAAAAAATTTGTATAAGATATCATCATTTTAAGGTATAGGACGGGGGAAAAAATAAGTCTAAATGCAAATTTGATCTAACCTGATACAATAAGAGCCTCATTAGGCCCTACCGTCTGTACGTTACCCATACTTAAAAACGAATTTGAAAGAAATAGTTGATATCATCAGCTATGTAATTTTAAATATATCATTTTAAAATACTTAGATGCTCAAAATATATTAAAAACTTGACACATATTTGAAAAGTTTCGTATCTGACACAAACAATTTACGACCACAGAAAATGATTCAAGGCGGTTACCAGTTAAATTTAAAACGCCGGTAGATGAAAGGAATTTTTTCTTGTACGATTGGCATGACGTCATCCAAATGACGTCATTATTTCATTGCAGACAATTTGCTTAAAGGGTCATTTATACTGTAGACACGATAACGCACCTGTAATCGCCGTCAAGGGAGTATACGAATCTGATTCGTGAAACACAGCGAAAAACTAACTTTAAATGTGTTTTTCTCCCGAAGACGATCGGAGGTGCGTGAATCGCACGCAATGAAAACACAGAAAGTGCGTGTTGTTACTGTTCGATGCAGCAAGATTGGTTTCCAGGTGATCAAAAGATGACACACAAGTTCGAGAACATAAAATTGAGCACACCGAAAATTTTATGGAACGTTAGCAGTGACGACGCACAACAGTCAGTTGTCGAGAAAAGCTGTTAAAGCCCAAAAAATTAATCTACTTTTAAATACCAATCATCAGTGTCTTTTAGTCGAGCAAAAGTACTAAAAATAATGTGAAATAATTCGTTATAAAAGTATTCTATTACGAAGTGGTTAGAAGTTTTCATATTTGTCTGATCAACGTCTAATTTATAATTCTGAAGACAGAAATACCTCGTAGAAATTCTTTAACAGAAATAATTTTTTTAAATAATTAGAAAGGTAAAATAGTGGATTTTTGAAGTTTTGTTTCTTTTCTTGTTTTCTGAAAACTCTGGTCAGCTTACTCATATGGAAAGTGACTTTTTATTATAAATTTCTTGTGTGTGTTACTTCTGATTTTATTGATTTTCAATGATTTTAGATTTTTTTCGTTAACACTGTGAGTAATTACAAATTTAATATTTCATATAATTTTACAAGAGCATTGCGATTTTTGAAAAAGTGTTGCCTTCGCTCCTTAAAGGAAAATTAAGAAAGACCCATGCAAAACCAAGGAAAGCAGAAATAGCTGTGTGAAATTGCCCCAAATGACTTTGTTGTAGTTTCCGCGGGAATAATAAATTAAAGGATTTGAAAAGATTTGAAAATTAATATTTTATTGAATAAAACATTACTAATATCATCCTACCATTGGCACTCAAGTGCTCTCTGCCCCATTTTGATCACCGTTGTTAGGGAAAATGCCTGAAGGACCCTTCACTCTGGATGCGATTTTCCGCCTATGGTCGGGAGACTCATTGGCAATTTTTTCTCTGGTTCAACTGTGTGACGGAGAAAAAGGTGTTTGTTTCTCCATCAGTAGCCGCCAATCGTATAGTGTAATACATGAATGTTCATTTGGGCCAATATTGAATGAATAAAACAATTAAGTTTACAGGAAATAATGTACAAATCGTTGAATGTAAATTTAGATTTTATTAAGCAATTTAAGATTCAGACAATGGCCACTTCTTCATCAAAAAAAAAANCCAGTGATGCTTGACTTCGGTGATATGCTGGAATTGTTATGAGAAAAACCACTGCGGGACGTGTCTTTCTCTCGAAGACTATCGTTGGTGCGTGACTCGCACGCAATGAAAACACGGAAAGTACGTGTTTTTGCTGTTCGATGCAGCAAGATTGGTTTCCAGGTGATCAAAAAATAACACACAAGTTCGAGAACATAAAATTGAGCACACTGAAGAGTTTATTGAACGTTAGCAGTGACGACGCACAACAGTCAGTTGTCAAGAAAAGCTGTTAAAGCCCAAAAAATTCATCTACTTTTGAAAACCAATCATTAGTGTTTTTTAGTCGAGCAAAAGTACTAAAAATAATGTGAAATAATTCGTTATAAAAGTATTCTATTACGAAGTGGTTAGAAGCTTTCATATTTGTCTGATCAACGTCTAATTTATAATTCTGAAGACAGAAATCCCTCGTAGAAATTTTTTAACAGAAATAATTTTTTTAAATTATTAGAAAGGTAAAAAAGTGGATTTTTGAAGTTTTGTTTCTTTTCTTGTTTTCTGAAGAAGCTGGTCAGATTATTCATATGGAAAGTGACTTTTTATTATAAATTTCTTGCGTATGTTGCTTCTGATTTTATTGATTTTCTATGATTTTAGATTTTTTCATTAACACTGTGAGTAATTACAAATTTAATATTTCACATAATTTTACAAGAGCATTGCGATTTTTGAAAAGGTGTTCCTTTTGCTCCTTAAAGGAAAACTAAGAATGACCCATGCAAAACCAAAGAAAGCAGAAATAGCTGTGTGAAATTGCCCCAAATGACTTTGTTGTAGTTTCCGCGAGAATAATAAATTAAAGGATTTGAAAAGATTTGAAAATTAATATTTTATTGAATAAAACATTACTAATATCATTCCACCATAGGCACTCAAGTGCTCTTTGCCCCATTTTGATCACCGTTGTTAGGGAAAATACCTGAAGGACCCTTCACTCTGGATGCGATTTTCCGCATGTGATCGGGAGACTCATTGGCAATTTTTCTCTGGTTCATCTGCAAAAAATCGCACATAGAGAAAAGTCTTTACATCTAAGTAGGTCTTAGATGTGCATGTAGCTTCCCTCTAGTCGGGAGTTTTGAAAATAAAATTGATACGCAAGTATTCCCCCAAAGATTAAGAGAATTGACAGAACGATGTATAGCTTGCTCGAAAACACAATTTTCCTCAAAAATTTTAATAAATTTCCTCTTTTTTAAAAAATTTTTCGTAAAAGGAGCATGAATTTTATAAGTCTATGACAAAATGACACTGCAAAATAAATAAATTTGTAGATATGAATAATAATTGTAAGTGCAGTTGCTTAATTACGTTGCACTAGAGTTACACAATGGAGTATTGGCAACGGTCGGAGAAACATCTCTAAGGATGATCCATCTAAGGATAAGCCATCATGATCCATCTAAGGATAAGCCATCTCTAAGGATAAGACATCACAATTTTATCCTCTGTAGAAGAGATGACTCCCCCGCTTTGGTTGTCCAATGACCGACGTCCGAATGATTTTCAGGATGGCATGATTTTTAGGACAAATGAAGATTTTTCGTCAATAGATTCAAAGATTCGATTTCTAGGGTTTTGGATATTTGGTAACACTTCGTGATCTTCTTGTGATGTGGCTAGAGTTTAAAAATCAGGAAAGTAACTTGATATTTCATTTCATTAATTTCAGTACATGAAAGAATGTTGTTGACACCACTAACATGGCCGCACATTTAAACTAAATGGTAAAATAAAATCGAGATGTCGCCACTGGTGTGGGCTACACTTGTCTGAATTTTGTTTGAAAGCGAGTGATTAAATTGTATATGCATAGTAAAAAGCAAAAAAAAAAAAAAAATTTTTTTTTTTTAAAAATCATAAATGGACCATTTTTGTTGGATTTTTGATAATTTCACCCACAGAAAAGCAAGAGGTTCCCAATCAGACTTATCAAGTTGCATAAGAAAGCTTTATAACTTACAATGGGGCTTTACAACTTCAAGGGGCTTTATAACTTGCAGTGCTTCAAGGATTGAATGATACAGGAGCATTGCATTCACTAAAACTTGTTTAGCACCGGCAAAAGATTGCTCGGTCTTCTCCGTTCATTGAATTAATTTGTCGGAGTTCTTACCTGAGCACTAAGTTTTCTTTTTAGAACTTACAAAACATAAAAGTGGTGGCTTGGCATAGCATGGGAAAGGTGGTTAAAAAAAGCATGGGAGCTTAAATTGTAAAATTTGAGAATGGAATTTTCCTTGGAAGAATGGAATCTGGAGAATGGAATCTTGGAGTAATCCAATCATTTCAGGAACGTTACAATAAGCATTTGTTCAGATATTCGGTTCTTTTTTCTTTTTCTTCTTCTTGATTTTGGTGTCTTGCAAGGTGTTTCTACAGCAAAAATAAATGTTCTGAAGCTGTGATTTTGATTTAGACAATGTCGACTGAAATGTATTTCAAATGAGTTTAATAAAGCAGGCTTCTCGTTATGCAAAGAGAACATTGGCTAATCAGAATAAAATTTCTTAGCTGAAGATCTTCCAAAAATGAAGCGTATACCGACTGCAGCATACATCTCTATTACCTTTTGATTCCTTCAATATCTGATTTAATGCCTGCTCTCGATGATAGTGATGAAGATGAGTTAAAAATATCGGAGGATACACCAACAACTGATCAAGAGCTTCAATTTGCTAACAATAGTAATTATTGTGTTGAGAGGGATATTGTGGAAATTGTATCTAAAAATTAAAAAAAGTAAATATAATATATTTATTCCAATAGTCATCTTGTGAGTGTCGATTTTTAAAAAAATATGCTTATATTTTCTTAACCCTATTTTACAATTTTCCGCATTGTGCGTTTTTTAACGCTAGTCTGACGGGAAACGTAAAATCAGGGTTCAATTGTATTTCATTTGGCTCTGTTTCGATGGGAAGCATACGTTTTTTTTATTACTATGTTACTATATCAGCAAAAAAAAATTTCAATCTGAATTATGAACACATATGGATTGAGTGGTAAGAAACACAGCAACAGTTTATTTCAAAGAAAATTATTTTATGGTGGTGGGCATGCATTTTATACAATATGATTTAAAATATTCATGGAACAAAAATTTGCTATAGATTTATTTGTAGAGTAAAAACTAAGCATTTATATTCAAACAGTAAATAACCATCAATGGAAGAATAATTACATCAATGGTGGAACTGAAGGATCGTCAATGAAGTTAATATTTTTACAGTCTTTCAGATCTTGCTTATTGCATTCCAGATATTCCTTACTTTTCTTTGGTTCATCAGGCAGTTTCACTTTCATAGTTGTTGAACTCAGTGGTGCCATTCTGAAATAAAGTACAATAAAGCTTCAGGAGGATCGAATTATATAAATGTTTTGGCAAAAAAATTTAATAGTACTTTATTTCTGCAAGTAGTAATTTATGTAACTTTTTCTTAGCTTATAAAGAGCGCAAATAAAAATTACTTAATATTTTTTTTAACCAATCTTATTCAAACGAGTTTCTGTCACTGACAACAATACAATTATACATTTATCATACAATTTAAAAAGTACTGTCATCCATCGTAAAGGGAATTCCCTGGATAAGAAATGATACTTAATTTCCCAGGTGATGATGTTAAAAACAAAAACGTAAAAGCATGAAGATTAAAATAAGATTAAAAACTTCTAAACCTGCTTGTTGTGGAAAAACGCAAAGAAAGGGGAAAAATACTGGTTTTATTAGTGATTCTGCTTTTTACAATAATGATTCTTAACATTTTTAAATAGCTTTTTTCCCCTCCTCTTCAAAGCATTAATTTGTGCCTCCTATACGCGTACTTCAATGATTTCACTATTGATAAGGATTTCAAAGATAAGAAGGACAAAGATTGCGATGCAATTTGTGCAAAGTAAGCAATTTATATTTTAGAAGGCGTGCAAAGCAGGAAAAGAGTCTCATGCTTCTGCAAAAGAATAGCTCATTAGACATCTCAGTATGAATAATAAAGGCTTCCAAAGACCTATCAGAGAGAGTGATGTATGGTGGTATCGATTCAACTATGAAACTAAAAAATTCTTTTAAAAAAATAATTTAATGAGTAAGAAATTATGCAAAATAAAAAAATTCTATGGTTTAGACACATGTAGATAATGAATGATAACAGAAGCACAAATAAGATCTTTAAATATTGATGCATACAAACGAAGAGAACAGAAAACAGAGGGACAGATGCATGAACGGAGGTAGCGGGCTACCTGAAGTGTTTAAAAACAATGAATTGGAAAATTAAGGCATGAGGTAGACTATTTTGGAGTTGAATTGTTAAGGAGGCCATGGTCCAATGTGGGCTGTAGTGCAGGAGAGTTACTTCGTTTTGACAAGAATTCTAAAAATTGATAGATTTTGGAACAACATTCATAATATAAGGAAGTTTTATTAGATGTGTAATGCAGGAATAGAATTTCATGTTCCAGCAAATGGTTAATTAGTATCGTTTTAGTATTCGTCTCAAGTATTCTATGCCTGATTGTGGGATCAAATTGTTTGTATAACATTTCTGAAACATTTACGATACTATAGCGAATCGAACTTATAAACTGCTGAATTGCTTGTTTTACGCATATTTTTTTTGCTTGAATTTGATCTAAAATTTGATAATAATTTCCTATTGGTCAATCGAAAGCTTTTATGCAACGTTTCCAAAAACATTTAGCAGACCATTTCAAACTCTGCCTCGTGTATACAAGAAAAGCTCATCTACGGGTGGCTTTGTTAAAAAATACTTTCATTGACCAGCAAATGAAACCTTCCCTTACAATCTCATTGAAATCTCATGAACGCTCATAAACCCCACTGAAGCCTTTATTAAAATTCAGCGATTTTGCATTAAATATTTCACCTATCCTGAATATTGCTTCTTACGTTAATTGGTTGCATATTAAATAAAGAATAAATACTTCTTGAATTTTTATGACACGATAATTTCATGAATAAAAAATTAGTTAAATTTGGAATAAACCTATAAACATACAATTAGCTCTCAAAACTCTAAATGTCCACATTTTCAATCGATGGGCAGTTAAATGTATAATATGATACTGTATAACAAGAATACTCTTGAAATCAAATTTAATTTAATAACTTAAAGATTAATGTAAAGAGTATCAAGTTCGCTTTCATTTGATAAGCACATAAATGTAAGCTTCATATAATTATTCATACTTATCATGATTAAGTGTAGCATAGTGCGATCTTTTTATCAACACTCTGTAGCTATGAAAACTTTTGAAATAGTTTCGCAAAATATTTCGAGTTAGTATTTCAAATTAGCAAAAAGAAAAAAAAGTAAAGTTTATTCAATTTAACAAAATGTAAAAGAAATTTCATTTAAATTATTTTTTATTCAAATTACGTCAAATTCAATATCCCAGCAAACGTTGTCCAACATTATTTTGTTACGCTACAATTTAAATTTTCATTTCCTCAGAAATGCGAAAAATACTGTGATTTATTTACACAAAATTGTATACGTATATTTTATTGTATATGCAAAATTGTAAATTCAAAATATGCAGAATTGCATATGCAAGAATATTAAAAGAAAGTATACACACTAATAAAATAAATATGAAATTATGAAATACTTACATTTTTTTCTCGGAGTATTGATCATTATTTTTCTTATGATGACAATATTCTTCACGCTTGCCTATAATGCCATTAGCCTAAAAATATAAAAAAAATCTATACAAAAAAAGTATATGTTTGTAATATCATTAAATTTGAAAATACCATTATTTTTTTTTATTATTTGCTTTATATAAATTACATTTGTATTTATATTTTGCTTCATGAATTTTAATTTTTCAATTAAAAAAAAAAAATTTTTTTTTTTCATGAGCATAAATGTTTTGAAATTAATTTAAAAGCACTTATTTTCGCTACTAATCATATTAGTTTTGTTTTCAGACAGGCAGCAGTTACAAGCGTGTTTTTATTATGTTTGCATTGTGAGCAATTACATTATGTTTATGTCAGGTGATAGCAACTATTATTTAACAATATTATTCATAATGTTAATAAGTTTCTTATGCATAGACAAATATTTAATTATCTATATTACTCATTTATTGATATAAAATTATTCTTGTGTAAACACATTTTTAATTTCCCCATTAAAATTTATATCTCATATCGATAAAACTCGGATTGGAAAATTTTTAAGCAATTCTCGAGAATGAATCTAAATGTAAAATTTCTTGTAGATTTGTTAAAATTATAAGCAGAATGTTCGGTGAACATTGCTCTTACTATGTGTATTTTAGAACTTTTTTTTCTTCTTCTAAAATGAAGTCTAAAAAAGTAAATATTAGGGGTCGTAAATTAATATTTGCTTGAGATAAATAAGAAGGCAAAAAAAATTGCTCAAGACTTATAAAATCATATTCTATGTTAATTACATTAGATGAAATTGAGGTTATCCAAAGTAGTTTATTCAAGCAGTGGGGCATCCCGAAATTTCTTCTGGGTTGTTTTTAAAATTCAGCAGAGTTAATATCCATGAATTTTCAATGTATGATAATTTAAAATATGAAATCTTTCACGCAATAAACTACTTTCAGATATAATTATTGAAAATACCTCTAAAGGGAGATAAGAAGAGGAGCAAGGATGTTCTTAACAAATTTACTAAAAACGTAAAACATCCTTTAAACAATATTTTTTATTTAAAAATTTATATATTTAAGAATCTAGTCTATTTATCAAATTGACACTGAGTTTCATCTGAGTAATAAATTGGTTTTGATATTATTACATAACCCCTCTGTAATTTCCTTATTTTTGATCAGGCCTACACAAAATATATATATTAAAGGGTGTGATTAAGGAAAACGCTGTAGTTTTTCTACTTCATCCAAAAAGCATGTGGTCGTAAACTGGTATTTGTATGCAGTTACAAACTTATTGCAACTGCAAGTATTGCAAAAAAGTTTTCTAGATATTAAAAATCATATTCCATTTCTGTAATAGGCCTAATTGAGATTATAAAAAAAAAAGTAGTTTATTCATTGGATGGAACTAAATTGGAAAGTAGAGATAAATATTAGTAACATAATACTTATTATCACACTAGAAATAAATTGGTTTTGATATTTTTTCATAATATTTTTGTTTTTCATTTTTTTTAACTAGGACTTTAGATATAGAGTAAAGGATGTGATTTTAGAACACTCTGTAATTTTTTTGCATTGTAGAAAACGGAAAATATCATTGCATGTTAAACGAAGCATGTTTCGGTACTGTTACAATAAATATATAATGAGGAGATGAATATAGTTATTGGGCAGCTAATTTTTAAATATCGTGAAAAGTTTCGCTTTGTTTAAAAAACTAACGAGTGTTTTCAAAATCACATTAAATTCTGCAAGGTATAACTAATACACAAAGACAAAAAGAACACGTCGTTATTTTTTCTTAAAAAAAATTAAAAATCTTACTTTAGGCATTGTTATGAGTAAGTGACCAGTACTTAGTGATCTTTGAGATATGCTTAAATCAGGATTGACCTCTTGGGGTAAAAGCAGTTGGAAGTATTTTCCTCTCACTGTGATTCTAATGTACGTAGGTTGGACATCAACCGCTATTAACGAAGTATCCAGATACCTTAGGAATTAAGAAAAGAATATTCATTTTTGACCAAGAATAAAAAAAAAAAACTAAATGTGGCTCTTTTCAGATATTTTATTTAATGATAATTCTTTTTATGCAGAAGCTCTGAATAACGAAGCATATTGTGAGTTTCATAAATTTTAACTATATATATATGCTCTTCTTGCAAAGCTTTTGTAAATTTTACCCATTTGTAGTAATTTCATGCAATTGTATAGCATATATATATATAAACACACAAAATACAATTTAAGACACAAATGCAATAATAATGAAAATTGAAATTTAAAAGTATAAAATACATAATTCCAAGTGTATCATGGATTCAAAGTTAGAATATTTTGCACCTGTCAAAAACAATGATTTATCATTCAGTGCTTGGTCGGATACATCTATGAGGAGTGACTTATGAGCCATAGGTTCGCTAACCCAGATAAGCTTCACAATTTTCTTCCTTTTTGTGTGTGCAGTAATTTCAGATGTAAGACGTGTTCTAATTTTGATCCTCAACAAATTACTGACAACAATTTGACTAATGCAGCTCATCAAGCAACTAATATTATTTATATGATTTCTTGTAAAAATTTTTAAATTTTATTGGGAATAACTTTAAACATATTGTTACCGGTGATGTTAATATTGTTAAGAATAAGAACTCCAAAACTCTGGCGAAATCTAATGAATAATTACTGATAGACAAATTTATGTTAAAACTCTTTTCTATTTCTTCAGTCAAATCCAAAAAGTTTTGACGTTTCCTTGCCCAATATTTATTTGTTAGATAGCGTTTTTGTTATTTCATCGTATAAACATTCATTTGATATCTCTTGTTGTTATTGTTATTGTTAATTTACGTCGCACTAGAGCTGCACAATGGGCTATTGAAGACGGTCTGGGAAACATCCCGGAGGATGATCCGAAGACATGCCATCACAATTTTGATCCTCTGCGGAGGGGATGGCACCCCCGCTTCGGTAGACTGACGACCTGCGCGTGAGGTCGAGCACTTTGCGGTAGCACAGTTTAACGAGGACCAATACCGCACACCCTCGGTCCCTACGCAGACTGATCCAAGTGGTCACCCACCCGCACACTGCCCGCAGCCAGTGATGCTTGACTTCGGTCATCTGCTGGGAAGCGTGTCTTAACGATCAGTCCACTGCGGGACTTGATATCTCTAATGTGCATAATGTATTTCACTTAACTAGAAGGCTCCAACGGCTGCTCACTCCACTCCCTAAACTCTTTTATTGCTTCTCATTCATCATTGTTTATTTCTTCTTGAACGTAAATATTTTTTACAGAAACACTGAATATTTTGGTTTCAAAATATACAATTATTGTAGCTTTATGTAAGAACATTTTGAAAACAACCTATGGAATACATGTTGCGAGATTCAATAAAAGGAAAGAAATGCGAAGTAATTTTATTCGATGAGACTAGAAATAATTCAACTAGGGAATTTATCACTATTTATTATTTAATTTTATGAATGCTGAGATTTATATCTGGCAATATGCACTCCTTCGCTCTTACTCTTTTTTTCTACTTTTGATTGATATCTACTCGACTAGTTACAAAATAAAGATCTTCTTCTTCTCATTGGCACGACAGTCCAGGATGGGCTTTGGCCTTCTCAACAAGCCTATGACCAGACATTCTTCCCTTAGTCAAGATTCTCCAGTTTATTATCTTTGAAACTTGTAGGTCCTTTTCAAGGCAGTCTAAAAACCTTAGGTTTGGCCGTCCTCTTTTTCTTGTACCTGTTGGCCTGGCACTGAAAACTTTTTTGGTTGTCCTGCTATCCTCCATTCTTATAATGTGGCTGCCCATTTAATCCTTTGAATTTTGATAAATTTAATGACATCAGGTTCTTTATATGCTTTGTAAAGTTCCGTGTTTGATCTTCTAAACCAGGTACCATCTTTACCTATTCCACCAAAAAAGCTTCTCAGTATTTTTCTCTCAAATCTAGCTATCATATTTTCAAAATAAAGATCTAGTGAGGGAAAAACAATCTTTCTGACAACAATGGATGAATAGTCAATATTTAAAGTAAAAAAGCTGAAAAAAAAATGCGAAAGAGCACTTAAATGTGCAATAGCTTTCAAACAAATAGAAATTTCAAAAAAAAAAAAAAAAGTTAAAATGTTTGATACTTCAAGTTTCATCATCAAATTTCAATCAGTGCATCAAATTTAAACTTTGTAGTTGCATTTCAGAGGACAGTAGATCGACTAATAATGGCTTATTTTTACATTTATTAATTCTCGAACTAGTTGTATTGAAATTTCTTTTTCTGTCGTTATTCCAATACTTTTTTCTAACTTCGTATTTTAAGTTTCTACGTATTATATTTTTTGGGTAGCCAAATGAAATGTAACGTTAAGTTGAACACTCAAAATGGCCCTTACAATTTATTCGTAACATAGAGAGATTAATATAAAGGATTCTAAAATGCATACATTAGGAACGGTCATTACAGATCACCTTGTGTGTGAAACAGTTCAAATCTGGCTGGGACATGTCATTTAATTGAATTCTATAACATTTTAAAGAGGTTTACGAATAATAATAAAATAAATTGTATACTTGTATACAGCCAAATCCAATTTATAGCAGTTATTTTCTTCATCATCAGCAAACTCAAAATTAAGTCTGAAAAAAAAGGTGAAAAAAAATGTTTACGCAATACAGAGTAAACTAACTAAAACTAAATTTGAATAATAATAAAAAAAAAATGAATACGTTATTTAAACACTAACACCCTATTTTGCGGAAGAAATTAAAATTCTATTACGGCGCTTTATCGGTCATATATTATGATGGATAGAGATAGAATTCCTAGAGTCGCCCTCAATTAAGCACCAGAGGGAAAAAGATGAAGAGGAAGTCCGAAACTAACGTGGCTCAGGATGATGGAGAGAGGGAGAGGAACGAGGATGGACCAGTTGGAGGGAAGCAAAAGTGGCTGCGCCTATCAGGAGAGAATGAAGAATAAGACTCAGTGCCTTATATGGCACTGGGCATGAAAAGAAATGATTTTGAAGCTTGATAACAACAGTTCAAATCATATTATTAACATTGTTAACTATGCATGTAACATTATTTTTAATGCGTATTTTTCTATATAGTTATTTATTAGTCATATAAAATTAATCCATTATAAGCAAGTTTGAAACTATGAGCTGAAGTAAATAAATAAAAGAATGGAATGATTTGCGAATTTTTTCATGAGGTAACTCAATGCTCTTCGCTGGTATGACTGACATATATGAACTTTGAGATTGATTTCTTCTCACGTTAGAGACTGTATTAAAATCTATGAAAACTAATAATTTTTTTTCTAAAAAATGAAAGAAAAAGAAGATTAATTTAATATATATTTTTTAAATTGATTAGTTTCGAAACAAACAATTTTTAAATTTAGGCATGATTGCAAGAAAATTATCTAAACTGTAGTTAATTGACAGCTGAGAGAAATCAATTAAAAAATGAAAAAACATAAAAAAGACGCACACATTTTTCGTCTTTTATTAATATTATGTTTATTCATTTGCAATCAAATCTATTTTTAAATTGTTAACTGTGCTTTCAAGCAAGCAATTTTAATCAGAGATTCAAATAAAAAAAATGTTTAATAGTGTTATAGAAATTGAGACAAAATAAATTGTATCATAAATTTTTATTATTTTATTATTCATTACCTTTAATTATTTTGTGTAAATCAATATACATATATTTCATTATTAGTATTATAAATATAAGGATCTTTCTTATTAAGAGGATGTTTATAGTTGGTTTCATTAATCTCATTAGTAAGAGATTCCAGTCAATCCCTTTTAGAATCCCTTAGTCAATCCCCCCCTTAATATCATTAGTTTTATCTTTTTTGTAATTTTTCGTAATAAATACAAAAATAAAATTAAAAAAAAGGAGCAAGAAAAATTATTATACATAGATATGTAGGCGTATTTAAGTAATATTTTACTAACTTGAGTCTGTAGTTAGAACTTAATGAAATGCTAAAAGAAAGTTAATCCAAAAAATGACAACTACTAAAAGGGATTCAAAATTATAAAAGGCTAATATATATTTTTATATACTTGTGTTTATTTGTTTATCCTTAGAAATATAGTTCCCTCATAGAAATTAGAAGTTCTTTATATTTTAAAGTTAACTTTCTTCCTATATTATGTTTTTCAAATAATTTTTAAAAACATAGTAATATATGCTGTGAGTACCCATGCTTAGAATTTTTTTTATAGCATGCAAAAAAAAATATAAAAAAATCATTTATTAATCATTATTGTTTTAATAAAAGTTTTAAATATACTTACTTTGCTTCATTGACATTTAAAATTCTTCCATCATTTGTCATTAGTCGCCGTGTAGGTTTCAGTACTTTTATTTCCCTATCAAAAAAAAGTTAATAAGAATATTCAGAGATGTGATAAGCATGTATTGTAGATTTTTTCTATTATTATATAGCCTAATATATATTTGAATTATATATTAGCCATAAAAACAAAATTGAGTAGGTAATTTAAGAAAAGGAAATTCATTCTAAATAGCTAATTCTATATGTGTAAAAAAGGATATACAAATAAAGATTCTTAGTCTCTTGAGATATTCTAATTTTCTGGAGATTCTTAGAGTTAAAAATAGGGATTTTTAGTGGAGATTAGTTATTGGAAGGGTATAGACTAGTGGTTTCAAATTGGCGGCCCGCCAAATTTCTTTTGTGTCCCGCGAACTAAAATATATTGGTTGTCATTTTTTTTGCGGACAATTTTCGTAAGAGATCTATGTGGGATTAAAATACCTTTCTCGTTAATAAAAACCTAATTTCTTCGTTTCTGTGAAATTTATCATACCAATGGGAAAAAATTTTTTTTTCTCAGGTTTTGCATCCAAGAAAATATTTATTCAAATGCAAAAATAATAGTGTATCTTTTTTATTTAACGTTTTTGAATTTTGTGAATATAATTTAGCATGTGTGTATCAGAAATTTTCTCGAAGAAATTTTCCGATTTAACTTTTTGAAAAAACTCACTTTGGACGAAAATATTTACACACGCATTTGTAAATTTTAAATTTAAAATATAAATATGTATTCTCTGGTGGTTGCAGCAGACAAAACTCAATTTTGTCATTGAGCATTTTGTGTGCTATTATGTAAGTTTTAATACCAACCTTTTTAAAATTTTCTATCTTAACAATTAGATATCTGTTGCACAATACATGGGAATCTTTGGGAATCTACATACATGGGAATCTGTTGTTTAATACATGGGTGCACATTAAAGTTAAGTTATTGTAACCCGAATTTCTTAATATGCAATTAAATATTTTTAATATATNTTTGCTTAATTTCATTGAATATTTTTAAAGTTATCGCAAAAAAACGTAAGGAGACAAAAAACATATTTTTTATAAAAATGTTTAAATGTCCATAAATATTTAAGCTAAACTTATAAAGTATTGAGCAATTATTGCATATAATGAAAGAAGCAATAAAGTTGTAACTAGCTATTGATTTATTGCGATAGTTTTTTGACATAGGGTGTTCAATAACAATTTTTTCCCTTTGTAATTTATTGCTGGTTTTTCAAACCTAGAAAAGATTTAAACTTTATTGATATGTATGAGAAATCGCATGATCTAAACCTTTCTGAAGTTATAAAATCATTCTTTAGTATTTCATGAGAAATAAAAAAAAATGTATTAGTATAGAAGTGTTTCTATTATTTTGCCCACACCATGTAAATAGTTAAACAAATTATTAAAAAAAAGTAGCAATTAAAAAGATTATAAACCATATAAGAATTTAATGGTAATGCAACAACTAAGAACATCAAGACTTCTGGAGTCCGCTACATACTGTTCCGACGATACCATTCGAAAACAGACTGAAAAGCTTCATCTTTTCACATCTTATGAGAAGAGGGGAGAGTTATGAACTGTATTAATATAAAAAATTCAACAGTTAAACAATTAACAACCATTAACTTTAAACGATAAACTTTTCAATAGTTGTAGAAATTTTGAGCATGCAAAAAACATTCCATGTCATGAAAAAAACCTATTCTTATTCGTTCTTTTGTAGCTAAGCTTTTGTATTGTTTTATTTGTCGGTACAAACTTTTTAATAGTGAAAAAAAGAAGAAAAGATATTTCAGATTTTATTCGGAGACACTGCATATTTTTTTTATTTTACTTTTTGGTCAAATTGTTAAGTAATTCCTATTTTTTACGCTTTTGTTTTCCAGTTGGTATTACGGATGAATGGTTAAATTAGATTCTGTTTCCATAATAGCGTGTTAACCAATTTCATTCTCACTTACATTTTATTTCTGAGTGAAAAAAATGTATCCTTTTGTATCTCTATCTCACCTTAATGTCTTTTATCATTTATCTATATGTAACCTTTACACCTATCCCTAGAGAAGCATGCACTTTTGGTTGGGAAATGGGGAACAAAATGAAATATATTATAGCTTACCCTTCCGTTTTTTTGCGTGAGTCTCGTAAGTGTTTATACATTTCTATTCGACACTGAGGAGTATAAGCAGTTTTCTCTTTCCAAAAACTGAAGAAAAAAAATTTAATTATACAAATATATCATATTAAGATTTTGGCAAACACCACCTAGTATTTGATAAAACATCCAAACATTCCTCATTCAAACATTCATACGAATATCACAATATAATTAGGTATACGTTGTATAATATTAATTTAGTTACACAGATATCATGTTAAGGTTCTGCCAAACATGTCACAGTATTTGATAAAACATTTTAAATCCTGTGCATTGAGAAACATTTTAAGATATTAGATCTGACGGAAAGTTTTGGCGTCATTAAAAATGACATATCAAATAATATAACGTTACAAATGAATAAAACTTATCATCTGAAAGATTGAGTTAAATAACAATACAGTTTTATCTAAACATTCATAAGAATATAAATATGATACTTCCTTATAAATATTAGTGTGAGTCACGGAAAATTTGAGTTGAATTATAAGCACAAATTGTGTGCACCACGAGTTTTTAAAACAGAAACAAAAGAATCAAGTATTGTAGAATATAATTAGATCAAAGTGGTGTTCAATGTCAGGTTCATTTTGCTCATTTACAGAAACTATCAAGTGTCCGAAAAAAAATTGAATTTTTTTATTTAAATGTAGATAATTAAATATATATCTCACATTAAAAGAAGTAAAACAGATAATTTATTTAAAAAATAATTCGTTAAGTTAGGTAATTATTATTATTTTTGATTTCATATTGATGTTTTGAAACATATTAAATTAAAATCAGTTTGACGCTTAAAAAATGGATTATTTAAAAGTATACCAATGTGGCGTAACTACCACTACGAATATTAAACATCAATTCACTAGTATATAAAGCATGCTAACTTGATTCAATCTTGAGGTACATTTTGATAGATAAAAGTTGGCATTGTCATATTTGAATTATATATTAGCCATAAATANTTGATAACACACCCAAACATTCCTCATTCAAACATTCATACGAATATCACTATATAATTAGGTATACGTTGTATAATATTAATTTAGTTACACAGATATCATGTTAAGGTTCTGCCAAACATGTCATAGTATTTGATAAAACATTTTAAATCCTGTGCATTGAGAAACATTTTAAGATATTAGATCTGACGGAAAGTTTTGGCGTCATTAAAAATGACATATCAAATAATATTTCGTTACAAATGAATAAAACTTATCATCTGAAAGATTGAGTTAAATAACAATACAGTTTTATCTAAACATTCATAAGAATATAAATATGATACTTCCTTATAAATATTAGTGTGAGTCACGGAAAATTTGAGTTAAATTATAAGCACAAATTGTGTGCACCACGAGTTTTTAAAACAGAAACAAAAGAATCTAGTATTGTAGAACATAATTAGATCAAAGTGGTGTTCATGCAATGTCAGGTTCATTTTGCTCATTTACAGAAACTATCAAATGTCCGAAAAAAAATTGAATTTTTTTATTTAAATGTAGATAATTAAATATATATCTCACATTAAAAGAAGTAAAACAGATAATTTATTTAAAAAAGAATTCGTTAAGTTAGGTAATTATAATTATTTTTGATTTCATATTGATGTTCTCAAACATATTAAATTAAAATCAGTTTGACACTTAAAAAATGGATTATTTAAAAGTATACCAGTGGGGCGTAACTACCACTACGAATATTAAACATCAATTCACTGGTATATAAGACATGCTAACTTGATTCAATATTGAGGTACCTTTTGATAGATAAAAGTTGGCATTGTCAAATGCTTTTCCTTCCACATCAGTAAATGAGATTAGGAGACAATTCCCAGTCAGCTCAAGTTTTTTTAAATTTAACCATTCCACACAATTTAAATATAGATTTCTCTTCTTATAACTCTTATATCTTTTAAAGTCCTTTGTAACAACATAAACGTAACGGTTATTTAAGAATTACATTTTGTTTTAAGAACATCTTTTCAAATGAATAGATAAAAAAAAAACTGTCATTCGCTGCAACTTAGATTATAATTAAAATATTATAAATAAGCTTCATTATTGCAAAATTTGCTTGTAAAGGTGAATTTTACTACCGATATTTATTATTATAAGAAGTTTGAAAGTTCCATTTTTCTATAGTAAATAGTGCGATTACATATAAATTTTTATAGGTAATAAGCAATTCTGTAGATATATTGTTCATTAAATTATTTGAGGGATGTTTTTTTCTGTTTATTGAAATTTTGGAAATTAAAAATTAAATGCTTTTTCATGCAATAATCAGTATTTAAAATTTATACAAAATGAAATCTTTGAAAATTTACTCATCGCCAGTGATTTTTCTTTTTACACAATCATTGGAATTTTGCAGACTTTCCAATATATCATCACTGTTCAAAGGTACCTTTAAAAAAGTCAAAATCTTTTTAATACAAAGCATAACACTGTAAATAATTGTATTTCAAAAGAGATACAGTTTTTTATTGCTTTATAACAAGATAAAAAATTACAGTTGTGCAATAATATTTAAAAAAAAATCAAATTGAATTAAGTAAAAAATAGAAAAAATATTAATAGTATACTATTTCTTATACGGATACGGTTATTCAATTTAGCTATACAGTGGCTCACAAGAGAATTTTTGAATCATATTATAAATAAAATTTGACTACAAATTTGGTTGAACATAAAATTTATTCACAAAGAGTTAAAACACACACACACACACACAAAAAAANAAAAAAAAAAAAAAAAAAAAAAAAGCGCAATTTAATACATAAGTAAGAAAATGAAAAACGATATGAAATAAAAAAAAGTGACACTGAATTTTCTCAACAAAAGGTATTTATTTCATGAAAAATAATTAAATAACTGTAAAACGACTTACGTTTTTCAAATAGTTTTTCTGTTGCTCTAATATATCACGTCGAACTATATGGAAATTCTAAGAGAATAAATATTTTTAAGAAATAGTTTAATGTAAATCAAAATATAATCCACTAGAATATTATTTAAATATTATGAGGGAATACTTGATGATTTAAATACAAATGTACCGAACACAAAACAAAAATAAGACCACCTGAATAATGTTTAATCAAATGATTGCACTTTCACGTATTAAGGTGCACTCTTAATGATTCGACAGACTACGTTGTAAAAAATTCCGGATTAAATTCCGTTAAACAGTACCTTCACCAGTACTTTTTACTGTAAAATTCATTTTTACCGAATCATGTCACGGCATAAAAAATCTTTCATACCTTAATTTTCACAGAAGTAATAACCGTAAAATCACTGAATCACTTTAATTAAATAAATATTACTCTAGAAATTATAGTATAATAATTGTACTATAAAAATATATTTTTACGATAAATTGAAGTTTACGGATAGGATGCACCCAAAGTACCGGTACTTAATACTATAATTTGATCCAGAATTTACTGCAGTGTAATCGCAAATATACTAAATAAAAACGAAAAAAAAAATACAAAACATTATTTTTTTCTAAATAAACGTGTCTATTTTCAAAGGATTTATGTAAATTTCTTTGTCGTATTCAATAAAGAATAGTTCAGTGAATATAAACACAAAACTTCCTTTTTCATTTATTTTCAGATAAGACATAGAAAATAAGGTTTCGAAACCTGGATACAGGATTTATGAATCCCATGGCAAAATTCCTTGCGACACTCCTTTCTAAAAACATTTTAAGTCTTATTTTCTTACTTTTGTTTTGATGTATTTTTCGAAACAATTGTGTACCTTTGATTCTTAAAAACTTAATTTTCAATTTAATCCATTTGAATGATATAGAACTTCATTACCGCTCAAATGCGACTACTGAAAAAAATAAGTTAATTATTAGTTTTATTCAGAAAATAATTGTAAAATTAAATATAAATTTGTGAGTTCGTGACATTTAAAAGCTGGGAAACATAAAATTAGATAGGAAACATAATAGTTACCTGCATTGCTAGAATTCGTTCAGATTTCCTTATTTTTTCTCCATCTAGAAACTGAAAAACTTATTATAATTATTGTTGAAACTAAGAAAACATGAAAAGCAAAAATAAATGAGCACTAAGGGAAAGTCAGTATATTATTATTTGTATATTAAATGAATACGCAGTTAATAATATAATTTGTATTTAATTTATCTACATATTTACAAATATAAATAGTAATACACGTAAAAAATAAGTTTTTATTGAAATAACCTACATAAGCATATTTGAATTAATTTCATGAAGTGCGCTGTTATAACAAGCTTAATTTTATTTTCATGTTTTTAGATTTTAAACATCGATATTATTAGCTGCATTCATCAAAAAATTTTTTAAAAATCAATTTATTATATTCGAAAACATTTTCCCGTTTCCATTCATTTTTGTATATTAAAAAGATTTATGAATTTTTTTTTGAATTTTTAACCTTTGTACAGTGAGCAAAAGAAAAAAAAAAGCCATTATGAATAACTTCTGATCTATTAATCAGATCTTCACGATCCAGTACCCAATCTTAATGGCTCGATTGGGTAATTTCAAATATGCTAAGCAATTTGGCTAGATGATATTTTGTGTTTCGAAATTAGGCATAAAATGTATTTTCATTGAATAAACATACCTTTTTTTGACGGATTCAGATTTCTGACCCCATAATATCGAGGGAAGCTGCAATCTGAGTAATATGGTTCCAATAGTTTGGTCACGAGAGCTGTTCAAATTTTGGACCCTTTAGTTTTACTTTTTGGTAGTTCACCATATTTTGATAACTTTTCAATCAAATTGCAAACATTTTTGCACACATTTATAAAATTCGTTTATCCAAAGAAAATTTCAAGCAAAAAATAACTTTTAGTAAATATTTATAATTTTTTTATTAATTGCCGAAATTATTTTTAATCGAAAGGTATAAATTTTTTTACATTATTTTAAACTATGTAATTTTTTATGGCGAAATATAAAATTTGAGCGAAATCGGCTGAATAGTTCCTGAGAAATCGAATTTTAAATATCTATTTTAAAATTCCATTTCTCAGGAACCATTCAATCGATCTTGCAGAGTTTTTTACCAGTTTTATCCTAATTAAAATACCCATTTCTCAATGTTGTATTAACTTATCAGAACTAATCAAATGATTTAAGAAACCCATATTTTATTGTCTTCTGTGGGAGTTTTTCATTTTCAATGTAATCAATAAAAATGATTATGGTAGATCTTGCTTCCTAGCTTTAATGTCTTGTTTATTAGCCTTTTATGAAACAGTATGAACAAATAAAACCGTGCCCTTTCCTTTAGGATCCACTAGGATACATAAAATGCAAATAACTTATCAAAATTTACTTAAAACTAATATTTTACTGTATAATATTTGAATTTATTTTTTTGCTATATTAAAGACGAAATTTGTGCGTTTAAAACTTTAAAGAAAATTTGATATTTACCATTAATTGCGGTAGCATGGTTATTACATAATCACGATATCCATCATATTCCGAACAAGGATTTCCGGTTAAGTATCTAGAAACGAAATATGACTAAAAATATTAAAACATTTAAAATCAATAGTATAAAGTTTAGTAATAATTGATATAATGTTCTGCTCACCAGTGTCGGGTGTCCGAGTATTTCCCAATTATTTTAATTTAAAAAAAAATTGAAAATTCGTTAAGAAAAAATAACATGCTTTACATACTATACTGTTTAATATTATTTAATTTATTACTTAATATTAAACAGCATAACATATTATTTAAAGATAACATTAAAGATACAACAATATGCATTCAGAATTCCATATTTTTCTCATATTCACATTTTTTTCATATTTTAATAAAATTCAAGGCATTTAATGCAGTTAAAATAAAAATATAAAGAATTTAAATTAATAGTTACATTTTATTGAAATTCGCACGAGACTAAAATAACATTAAGAAAAGAAGAAAATATTATTTTACAGAGCCCGGGTTATTTTTCAAAAACAGAAAACATCTGAAATTTTTTTAAAATAAAAGTAAGTACTCGAATTACCATTTATAAATTTTTTTACTGCAATTGGAATGTCTCTTGACCACAAAATTTAAAAACTGTGTGCTTTCTGTTTTGGAGAATAACATAAATGAATAACTAAATAAAGCATTTCCTTATGTTCCCCTCTGTTACCCAATGTTCAAAAGTGCCAAGAAATTAAGTTACCTGAAATAGTAAACAACTTACACTCTAAATAAATGATCCCAAGAAACTGAAGCGGTAAGATATTACCTAATTAAAAACTTCATTCTCTTCGAAGATGTATAAAAAGGAAATAACAGTCGACATGTTTCAAGAGCTCAAATATAGGCACTCATTTTCAAGACTTCCCAGACGGGAACGGGAAGAAACAAAAGTGGTTTGAAAAATCGGACGTAAAGTTGCCAATTAAAATTGGAAAAATAATAGCAAGAAACAAAACCAGAAAAACCACAGTGGCCGAAAGAGACACCCTGTGTTTTTAAGAGGGTAAAACGTCCCCACAAATGAATTTACGTAAAGAAATCAAATGCCACATTAGAGTGAAATAAAATAAAAGTGCTTAAAGTGCTATATATAACATTGAAACACTTTTCTGTTAATTTAGAAGTATTTAACTTACAGCTCTTCTAAGTTGTAGTTTTCTTGAAGGTTTTCAATAGAAGTCAACTCTCCAATAAAATTTACTGTAAAATCCAATTTTTTCAGAGACTCACAGCCTAGAAAATAAAACTTAGTAATTAATAGTAGTGACAGTCAATTCTACTTGCAGACATGAGAATATTAAAAATTGGATTCTTAATCGTCACAAAGCTCCTGTTAAGATTTGATTACACAAGCTAGTTGGAAAGTGGTCGAAATTTCAATTGGCGACAAATTTTATTTGACAATAGTTAATACAAAATCAGCTTAGGATAACAATTTCCTTTCAATAAAATTGTATTAATCTATCTCTTTCATCACTAGAAATGACATTGAAATTTGTTGAAAGCCGCATTCTTAGGTTTGGTTTGGTTAAGGTTTGCATTCTTAGATGGCACAAAGCACCATTTAAGATTTGATTGCACTTATTAATCGGAAAGTGGTCGAAATTTCAAAGGACGATTAATTCTATCTGGCAATAAATAAAAATACTATTGGAATTACCTCCTTTAAAATCGTGTCAGTATTTTTTCATTCTATCATAAAATGGCAATAAGATTTGTTGGTATAGTTCTGATTAAAATTTATATTGTAATCAGACAGAGAGCTAAAGTTGAATTCTGCAGTTAATATTAAGCGATTGAAATATGGATAGGCGATAAACGAATGAAATTTAGGTAAACAATAAACGAATGAAACTTAGGTAAATGATAAACGAATGAAACGAGGAAACTTATGATGCCATATAGCTTCAGTTGAGATTCGGAAAGTGGTCGGAATATTGTTGGACGATAAATTTGATTTGGTGATCAGATTACATTGATTTTATGTTTATTATTAATATATTGTGATTTGTAATTCTTATGATATTTAACAAATAAGGAAATTTTTTGGGTGAATTTGCATACATTTTTGAGCTTGAATTTCGAACTGTATTGAAATAGCGAAAATGAACACACTCAAAATCCAAAAAGTAAAAAGATGGAAATAAATTTAGTTTTCAAGCTCGCAGGTACAATTTTTATCAATTATAACCTTAAATTTCTACAAATACAAATAATTATTACTTAAATTTTGTTATGTGTACGAATGTAATTGCTAATTTAAATAGCAATACCAGATTTTACGTTTTGGGCACATTCAAAACAAATATTTTTTAACTAACTCGAACAATTAAAATTAATGTCAAAAATCATAAAATTTTTTAAAAAGTATTGAGGAAAAATAAATAAAATGACGTACCTTCTAAATTTTCTATTCTGGTTANATTCTTGCCAAACGATCGCCAAATAGCAACATTGTTCAGGATTGCTCACAACCTTCTCCCTAAAATAGAGAAATAGTATCGTCGCATACCCCGTGATGAAGGCGGAGCCAAGTGCCAACTCCTGGTGAACGAGCTATAATCGGAAAGTGGTTGGAATCTTGATGGACGATAGATCTTATTTGGTGATAAGATGACATTGATGTTATGTTTATTATTAATATATTGTGATATGTAATTCTTATGGTAGCTAACAAGGGGGGAAACTTTTTTGGTAAATTCTCATACATTTTTTGGCTTGAATTTTGAACTGTATTGAAATAGCGAAAAAAAAAACACACTCAAAATCCAAAAAGTAAAAAAAAAAAAAACTAAACTTAGCGGCGCGACAGCCCATAGAGGACCAAGGCCTACTGTGCCCATCTCAGTTTTCCTGACCTTTGGGCTCTGGGGTGCAGGAGCAGATGTTCCGGTTAGGTGGTCAGCCGAACGCGAAACCCCCAGTGTTTAGTTCCCAAGCATGCTTGATATTCATTTATCGACCCACTGAAGGGATGAAAGGCTGAGTCAACCTTGCTCGGCCCTAGGATAGAACCAGGGACCTGTGACACGACAGCGCGAAGAGCTACCGCTCAGCCACCGGGCGTCCAAAAAGTAAAAAGGTGTAAATAAATTTAGTTTTCAAATTCACCCATACAATTTTTATCAGTTACCACTTCAATTTTTTGCAAATACAATTAATTATTATTTATATTTTGCTATGCGTACGAATGTAATTGCTAATTATAATAGCAATACCAGATTTTACGTTTTGGGCACATTCAAAACAAATATTTTTAAACTAACTCGAACATTTAAAATTAATATCAAAAATCATGAAACTTTTTAAAAAGTATTGATGAAAAATAAATAAACCGACGTACCTTCTAAATTTTCAATTCTGGTAATATTATTTAAAGTGAAATTCACATATTCCAGTTTTTTTAGTCGATTAAGGTTTTCTGTAAGAAGAAATGTTAAAAATATGAGACTTTATACACAATAACAAGCTTAAATTATTCAATAGTTATGCTATTATACCATACTGTATAAATATTATTACCAGAAAAAACTAGCCTCGAGTAATATATCAGAAAATCTATAATTCAAAATTATTAACCTCTTAAAATTGTAACAAATGATAACCATGTACTGTATTTTTGAATATATCTATGTGTATGATTAGTTAACTACTAGATCAACATGGACATCTCCATTGCTGCCAAATTATAGGGTTTTCGGAGAAAATTTTTCTTAATGGTTGAGACATTTAAATTTTATTGAGCAACTTAGGGTTTTCAAAGTTTCATTATTAATAACAATTTAAACATATGTATAAACGATGTTCCGTTGTGGCCATATTTAATGCATTTTTTAATAATATTTGTCAAAAATAAAATAAAAAAAGTATGCACATTTAATATCTTAAATTAATATTCAAGATTCAGTACGGAAAAAAGGAAAACTACAGGCATCAAAATCTGTTTAATTTCTGGAAAAAGCAGAGAGGAGTTGAAAGGTGAATATTAGAAACACCTCCTAATTTCCGTTTCTAATTAAACACAATTTGATGTTTCCAGTTCTACAGTAATACACTAATTAATAAAATTTCAATGATATTAAGCGTTCATTGATACATGCACTTGAAATTTCTGAAAAACTGGCCCTTTTTCAGTTCAATATATATTTTAACGTTTCATATTAAATAAAAATAAAGACCTTTGATTTGGGTTAAAAACGAAATAAAAACTAGCTAATAATTGGTACAAATGGGATTTGCAGAATATATCAGCACACATAAATCTTTCTTTTATGAAAATAATACCAAATCTTAATCAATCTAATTTAAGTAAACCTCATTTTTGTAAAGTAAATGAAAAACAATTTAATTCGATGTTTCTCAAATTATAACGTTACATTTTGATTTTGGTGATAATTTTCAAAATCGCGCGAAAAGAAGTACCGCATTTGGGATTTTACCTAAAAATTAATAAAATCTGTATAATTCGTAGGCTTATATAAATAATCTTTTATAGAAACTAGAGTTCCTAAGCCTAGGAGCCCTAATTGAAACTTCTTGAATAATACATATACATAAATAAACATAGCGTTTAATTTGGAAATAAATGGAAATGGGTGCCTAATTTATGCAAAAGCTGCTGTTAATTTTAAAACCTATTACTTTATAAATGCTTTGAAATAGATAAACAGAATTTCCACTCATAATTTTTTACCTTTAAGATCCCATCTTCTATAAATTTTAGTTCGATCTTACCGATCGACTACTTTGGATAACTTTCTTGTTATTTAAAATGCGAGATTTTTTTAAAAAATAATTATTTTTGTCTTCAATCAAATTTTAATGTATTACGTTGTAATATTGGGAGTACAAATTAGTTCAGTCCGTATTCAAAAGATGGCTCTGGCTGTTATGAATGTTTCGTAGTGACAGCAGGTTTCGGTGGTTTCAGAGAGGTTAGACATCTGTCAATAATATTCAGTTTATATCGCTTTGACTTTCATACAAAAACCCTGTTTTATACTTTGTTGCATATGTCAAATTTTGTGGTAACTAAGCAGCATTTGTTGAAGGTTTTATGTTTCTGCCTTAATTACAAGAGAAGTTCAGCTGAAGTTGCTGAAGCGCATCGTATGCTTGTAGAATTTAATGGTGACTATGCTCAAACTGATAAATCATGTAGGGAATGGTTTCGATGCTTCAAGAATGGTGAATGGTGAATGAAAAATGGTAAATGGCGAATGAAGAATGGTAAATGGTGAATGAAGAATGGTGAATGGTGTTGTATACTATGGGCTGCTACAACCTGGCGATTCCATTATGGGCGATCGGTATAGGCTACAATTGATTCGTTTGAGCCGTGCATTACAAGAAAAACGGCCGGAATATGAGCAAAGACATGATAAAGTTATTTTTCTGCATGATAACGGTCGGCCTCATGTAGCTAAAGTCATAAAAATTATTTGGAAAAGCTCAAGTGGGATATTTAACCGCACCTGCTGTATTCGACGGACATTGCTCCTTCTGATTACCGACGGATGTAGCACAATTTGGCAGGTCACCGGTTCACTTATTTTGCAGAAATCGAAAATTGGCTCCTAACTTGGATCACCTCAAAAAATAAGACATTTTTTTAAAATGGAATTCGAAAATTGCCTGAGAGGTGGGAAAAAGTAGTAGCCAGCAATGGACAATACCTTAATTATTCTGTTCATTCATTTTGTTCTGAAATAAATGTATATTTGACCACAAAAAACGGACAGAACTAATTTGTACACCCAATATAATTGCAGTTTGAAAGATATTTAATCATTCCAGACTATTATTATTTTTCAAAAAAAAAAAAAAAAAAAAAAATTGTACTTCATGCTAATAAACAATTTTTCACCTAAAATAGCTATAGCATTTTAAATATATAGACAATCACAATCCATAATCTATGATTCCTTTAATTTAGTCAGACGACTGATCAAAAAGAGTGGCCTCCTTATGGACGTCATTTTTATTTTTGCGACTTTTCCATAAGTCAGGGAATTAAATATGCGAATAAAAAACTATACCAATTGTATTACTCAAAGATAATTTTAAAAAAATAACTATTTTTATCAATAAATATTACACTGGTATAAAAAATAAGTTATTTATTGGTTACAAGGGCCATGAAGCAAAGTTCACCAACACACAGGAATGCTGGTTAGATAGGTCACCGACTAGCGATAATACTCATAGTTTCATCAAGTACAACAAAATTGCCATCATGAACGATAACAATGCACATTGCAATATAGCATAATATCGAGACTATTTTATGACAACTATAATTATCGAGTACGATAATATCGCGATCAATATCGATAGCAAAACATCAAAAAGATAATAATGCGAATGTGTACAGCGATAATCATTGAATATGTTATTAGTGTGAGTGTTAATAGATTTTGTTACTTGTTGTGTAGCCTGGCGCAAGGCAGTTCAACTATTTTCTTAGAAATCTTTTTGTTTCATTTAATTTTTATGTGTTTAAAAAATGAATGAAATAAAAAAAAAGTAGGTGGAGGGGTATATTTTTTGGGTGACTTTTCGCTTGCGCTCGGCTAATCGAAAAGTATCTTAATTTTATATGAATAGCGAAAATATTGACCAATGTAAAAGTAATACAATTGGAAAAATAGTTAAATTGAAAAAATAGTGTGAAATATTTAAAGATTGTTATTTTTTGACAATACATCGTGATATTAAAATGCGTATACTTATTGGTTATACGGACCAATGTTCTCGTTGGCTCCGAATCGGAAACAGTCGCCAACGCACCAAGATCTTTGTAACCGATAAGTACTCAAAAGTGAGAGTATTTTCATACTTGGCTGATTCTCTCTAGAACTACTGAACAGATATTAATAAAATTTGGTACGCACTAATAGGCTCATTCATAGAGGGGCCCGTTACTATTATTAGCCTTTTCTTCTGTTTTTTGATTCTGTGGTCAATATTTTAGACCTTCTTACACGGATGAATGCTATACGCAATCAATCATATATATTAGTACTGTTGAAAGCTTACTCATTTGTACTATATCTACTTATTTTATACCAAGTTCAAATTAAATTCTGCCTAAGTAGTTTTGGAGATGATTGACGATATCTGAAAATTCTCTTAATTTTTAACACCAGTGCATTTGTTAATATTTTATGAAATGATGATCGAAATTTTTTGAATTACCAAGAGGGAAATTTTAAAATCTTATAAAATTGCGTAATCCACCATATATTAAAACTATCATATTAACTAGAATAATTAAATTGTTTTGAAATAACTAAAATTAGTTATTTTTGAATATTTCTTTTCACGACAAATGTTCAACTTATTTTATTTAAATTTTAGATTATTACCAGATTGTTGGTGATGTTTTGAGTGAGATGTTTCCAGTTGAAGCGAAAAACGAAAATTGTCCCGTTTGAGGAGATAGCGCTCATTTAATATTACTGTTTGAGGTGGTGATTTCATATTCGGCGATGCAAATCAGTTTGGCTACGAGATATAATTGATACGCCAAATATAATATTTTATTTCAAAATATTTCTTGAAATTAAATTGAAATCCCCTGCCCATTTCATCCTTTGAATTTTAATATATAATGTATTACCACGTGAATGTAATATATAATTATTTAATATATAATGTATTACTTTGAATATAATGTATTACCATGCTCTTTATAAAAACGGCTATGGTTGAATCTCCCTTTCCATATCTGTTAATCTGGACAACATTGAAAATACTTCGAAAGATTTTTCTTTCAAATGCTCCCAATGCACATTCGTCTTTTAACGTCATAGTCCACAATTCCGAGGTGTATGTAAGTATAGATCTTATAAGTACTTTATATAGTAGTGTCTTGGTACTAAATTTAAGGATATTAAACCTCAGGAATCTATGCAATCAAAAAAAGAAAAAGAAAAAAAAGCGGTTGGTCGCAATTTCTTAAGGCCTATTTATAAATGCAAAAATACTCACAAGCACACTGAGCAATCGGTCAGAAATAAATTGAAATTTTAATGGTTTATTGTATACACCACTTCAACAAAGTGAGTAACGTTCCAAAGATTAATGTATTTGAATTATTTTTATCATCATCATAAAGGACAACTTAAGACAATTTTGATTTTTTTTTTACTTTTTTAAAATTTTGTTTTTCGTTGATTACAGCAATTGTTCATTAATATATCATTTTCGAGGTCGGCCAGCACTTTTTCCTTTTTTGCTCTTGGATTTAGCTGATTTCTTTTCAGGTTTCGGCTTTTTTCCTTTAGTAGATTTCGACTTCTTTCCTTTGACAGGGTTCTTCAACTTAGCTGAGCTTCTTTTACCCAGTGTCATTTTCCCTATATTTTTAATGTCACGAGTAGGCTTCTCTGATTTTGTTGAATCCGGTTGAGTTTTTGCTGGCATATCAATTAAATTGCTGGCAGAATCCATTTCATGTTGTTGTATGGGCATTTCCATTGCTATTCACGATTTAGTTATTGAATTTCAAAGCAGAGTTGATTCAAAAGCAAGGAATTTACAGTTCAAATTAAAAGAAAATACAATCAAATCACAGCTCGTGCCCAATATTTCACGCCTTTGGCAAATTATACACACGAGAATAAGATTAATTGCTTTTATTATAAATATGCTTACGTAATCTTACAAAAACAGATGTACAGTTATTTATTATATCAGCTTCGAATCACCTTAAAATTCGATGTTGGTAATAATATTGTAATATACAAAATATAGCATTATAAAAGTATCTATAATCTGAATAAAAAATCCTTATTTTGCAGTCAACAGCAGAAAAACGAAGAGCAAGCTTCTCCATATTTGATATCAAAATGGTGCTAATTGAAACATTACCGTCTCGTGATGTAAGTGTGTAAAACAAAAATTGATTTGTTTAACATATTTGCGGCCAACAAAGCATGAAATGTTATATGGGGTAAGGCTCCTAACTCTTATTCAGGAGCTCTAATATGAGGTAATTATGTGTGATGTGTGATAAATTACACTCTATAACAAAAAAATCGACCTACCAAGAAAGAATTTTCCGATTGAAATGAAAATTGGTGGATAGGAAGACAATGTATAGAATAGTAAATGATTAAAATTGCAGAACAATTGAATAATTTATTGCAGAGTTACAGTAACAAGTTCAATAAGGTGTTGACCCGCCTCTAGCCTGGATACAAGCTGCCACACGGCGTGGCATAGACCGATAAAGCTCCCGGATGGTCTCTTGCGGTATTTCCTGCCAAATTCGATCCAATTGTCGAACGAGGTCATCAACATTCCGTGCCAGATGCAATCGCCTTCCCATCATATCCCAGACATGCTCGATGGGAGAGAGATCTGGTGATCTGGCAGGCCAAGGAAGAGTTTGACAAGCTTGCAGACAGTTCATAGCAACACGTGCCGTATGTGGTCTGGCATTGTCCTGCTGAAAAACCAGCCCAGGGCGCTGCAAAAGGAACGGTAGCAAAACAGGTCTTAGGATGTCGTCGACGTACCGCTGTGCAGTAAGTGTACCTCTAATGACGACCAAAGGGGTCCGGCTGTCAAAGGAAATGGCACCCCAGACCATAATGCCTTGTTGAGGGCCGGTGTGGCGTGCAATAGTGAAGGCAGGATCCCCCCTCTGCCCTGTGCGTCTCCAAACACGTCTTCGATGATCGTCAGGACACAGTTGGAAGCGGGATTCGTCGCTAAAGACTATACGTAACCAGTCGGCATCATTCCAGCCATATCTGTTCAAAACTTTCATGCATACGAAATTTCAAAGCAATCGGATGATTGCTTCTTGGTGCGTCGATTTTTTTATAGAGTGTATATTTACTAAAATGAAATAAATGTACTGTAAACTTTTTGAGCCATTATTGTAGTTTTTAAAAATGAACAATAAACTTCTTTTTAAATCTAAATATGCTATATCATTACAAAATATACATACCAATTTTCGCTATTAAATTACTGTGCAAGTAAAGTATTTTCAATTCTCGGCACCATTTGTCTAAATGTTCAATTCTATGGAAAGCAGAAAAAAAAATTTACTTTAAACTTAAATATAAGTACATAGTTTTTTGATGCTATATTTTTATATAGTTTATCAGAGCTTATTGGCACATTTAATTTAAACTAATGGCATTAAAAAAATTACTCATTTGTATGTGATTACTCAAAGTTAGATGATTAGTTAAAAATAGAGATTACTTAAAGTTTAGAGTTAGTATGTCCTACCATTATTCTTATTTTGAATAACTTTTAACTACCCTGTCTACGGAAAAAATCTGCCATATTTATAAACGTCTGCAAGTCATAGGTAATTTGATCACAGGAGACCATGGGCATCCTTGTCCTCTTTTCTTGTATTTCGCCTCGCATTGCAAATTCACTTTGGTTTAAGTATCACTAGATTTTACATTCAAACAATCGACAAAATTTTTTTTTCTTTTCTTTATCTGGTTAGTAAATAGGTGAATTTAATTAATTTTGGAGTGCTGATTCAGTGAACTACAACACTTCCTATTTTTCCGCAAATATTGGATGTATATAAGTAAAGGTGGCCGATGCATGTTGCTGACCGCATTGCCTTCTTCATGCCGATTGTGGAATCTAAACTTCCATTACCTTCTTAGACAACAAATGATTGCCTCGAAGTTTCCTTACTTCAAATATAAATCAATATATCGTTAAGACACGGTTCCCAGCAGATCACCGAAGTTAAGCATCACTGTCTACGGTCAGTGTGCTGGTGGGTGACCACTTGGATCNAAAAAAAAAAAAAAAAAAAAAAAAAAAAAAAAAAAAAAAAAAAAAAAAATTCTTTACCTGGTTAGTAAATAGGTGAATTTAATTAATTTTGGAGTGCTGATTTAGTGGAATATAACACTTCCTATTTTCCGCAAATATTGGATGTATATAAGTAAAGGTGGCCGATGCATGTTGCTGACCGCATTGCCTTCTTCATGCCACTGGTATTCAGATTGTGGAATCTAAACTTCCATTACCTTCTTAGACAACAAATGATTGCCTCGAAGTTTCTTTACTTCAAATATAAATCAATATATTTATAAATTGATTTTACGCTGTATTCATTATAATAGTAAAAATAAAAATTAAAAAAAAAATGACACACGAAATCTAAAAATTTAATAATATTATGAGATATATAATGAGATAAAAATATAATAAAAAAGAACTTTGTCATTCCCTTTCATTGTCGTTTTAGCTTTAAAAGAAAAGTGTAAAAATGAATACTGTAACGAATTCTTTATTTTTTATCTTTCAAATTCTCTGAACCATACATGGTACGCATTTTTGAAGGCTATTTCTGATTCTATACAAAAATAAGTAAATAAATGAATGATTAAATAAATAAACAAATTAATGAATGGAATGGAAATTGAATAAAAAATACATATGAAATATTGATTTTAAACCAGATTCTACGGGGACTACTTAGAAGTATTATTTTAAAAAAAGGCGTTATAACTTTTTAGTTTCTTTTCCGCCGAACCTGTGTCCTTTCCAATATACGTGTAGAGATTTTGTTATAATCGTAGATCGTAAAAGGTGTCTGTATACATATTATGTAACTTATAATCTTAAAATATAATATAATAAATAAATAAAACAAATATAATAAATATAATCTTAAAATATAATAAAAATCAATTATCGATTAATAATTTCATTGTTTAAAACATCGGTTTTAATTTAACTTACTTTTTAATGTCTCTTTGGTGCAGGGATAGTTCTTCCAAGCTAAAAATCTCGCATTCATTGTGTTCAGCGCACTTTCGTAAAAGATCTTCTGTAACTGAATAAGAAAATTAAAATTGAAGCTGTTTTTAAACCCTTTTCTGTATTGAATAGATCATGCATAATGCATATGAGATTTACCTATCAATACACAGCGTTCTGCGTTAGGGACGGTTATAAAAAAAAATGCCTCATAAGCTCACAGGAATAAATTTTTGACATAAATTTTACATAAATAATTTTGAAGAATTCTTTTCTTTTAAATTTTACTATTATCAACGCTTATAAAGCATTCGGTTGAGAATGAAAGCCTGCTTTATTTTCAGGACCGCCCCCCCCNCTCAAGGACTGCCCCCCCCCCCCAAAAAAAAAACAATTGTGGAACCGAAACTAATGTGTTCCATTTCTCTACCTTTATTTGTGTTCACGTTGCTTTTCTTCATTCATAAAAAGGATAAAATATACCCTAACTTCACTTGGAAAAAATATTACTAAAATACTTTATTCATAAAATATTTTAGTAAACATAATTCTACTTTTTTTTGAAATTTCACACTGGGTCACATTTTGATATTGCTTTTGAAATTTTGCATTTTAACTCAAATTTTTACGAATTTTTAAAATTTCAGTTAAAACAAAAATTTTCAGATAGAACTTTTTTCTAGGTGATTTTATTACATTTAATATTTTTGAAGTATGTCTTTGAAATAAATATGAGAATGGATCAGATCTGTTCTTATAATCTGTAGTAAGTATTAACATTTTTGTAAAACTTCAAAACGATTATAGATGTTGAAATCCTTAGAGATTTTTAAAGATAATATTGGAAAGATTCGATAATATGTACACCATTAAATTACATGCAAAGAGGTTACTTTTTTTACATACAGCTGCAAAACTATTTAACTAATTCATGAGGCTAAAGTGTTGCACATATTTGCTAGATTGCTTTAAATATGAGTAAACTCAAAAAAGATGAAATAATGTGAAATACTTACTAGAAGCCATAACTTCAAAATGAATAGCAATGCGAAATATTGGTTGCCATGGAAATGGTAGTCTTCTTACAGTAGTACTTGTTCCATCACGCAACGTAGCAAGTCTATCTTTTTTTCCCCTTTTATTTTTCCGTAAATTTTGTTCTGAAGATATTTATATGATATAAATTTATTGCGATTCTTGTCTTTTTTATGAGTTTGCATTATGCATAGTATACAAAACATAAATTTTTAATTTTTTTTGTTGATATAATAAGTATTTAAATTTTGTCATAATTATTATTTTGCTATTTTAATTCATTCTTATTATTTATTTTTTCTTTGGCTTTTATAACAACACTGTTCGAAGTGCGTGATCTTTTTCTTCTTCTTTTTTTTGAGTAAAAGTTTTTTTGACTACTTTTTTAAATAGTCAAAAAAACTTGCTCATTTACTACTCTACATTTTAAAAACTTTTACCTTTTGTCACCTAGGTCAAATTAGACTATATTCCAAACTTTTTATAGTTGCTAATTGGGTATACTATAGCCTACGTCACAGGTTGTGTTATTCCTACTAAATTTAACCCATGAACGGCATTTTCTGCGAGCCTAACTTCAAGCCACAAATAAACAAACGAAGTGTTCGATCGTTTGAATAGCAGCTCGCCAGATTTTATTGCATTATAAAGAAAAGTTATTGAAACTAAATACAACTAAATAAACAACAACAACTAAAACAAATAACAACAACTACTAATAACAATAACTAAATAAACAACAACTAAATTCCATTCGTTTAGCATTGCGTCATATGTTGTTCCTACTAAATCGAAGTAGTTGTGTTTTTTTCATATTATACCCAATTGTGTCATAATTATTATTTTGCTATTTTAATTCATTCTTCTTATTTATTTTTTCTGATCGAGGTGCAAGATTTTTTTCTTCTTCTTCTTCTTTGAGTAAAAGTTTTTGTGACTACTTTTTTAAATAGTCAAAAAAACTTGCTCATTTACTACTCTGCATTTTAAAAACTTTTATCTTTTGTCACCTAGGTCAAATTAGACTATATTCTACACTTTTCATAGTTGCTAATTCTTTTTTAAATAATCGTTTGCAATAAGTTAAAAATAAAATTTGTAATAAGCTCAGACTTAATTCACGAACGCAACGACCTATAGGTGGCGTTGTTATTTAAGGCAAATGATTGCTAGCAGAACCACACGATCATCAGTTGCACCGGAGATTTCTTCAGTGTAGCATGGTAACATTCCATCTTTATTGTGACTTATTAAATTTAAAAACGAAAAATGTTTGATATTCCTCCTTATGCAAGTGAAAACAGAATGGAATCTCTCTCTCTCTTTTTTTTAAACTGAAGGAGCATCATAAACACATCGGAAAAATATTTGTAAATAAACAGAAAAAAAATATGTATCTTCCTATTAGAGTTAAAACCAAATGACCGTGAAATTGATCTATTAAATTTAATGATTTAATATGAAAGGTCCATTTTAACTTTACATTCTATACTTTTTTGAATAATAGTACTTAAAACATTAAAATATGCGGCGAAAAGTATACACAGACACACAATGTTCAAAAAATTTCATTAAAAAANTTCACGAACGCAACGACCTATAGGTGGCGTTGTTATTTAAGGCAAATGATTGCTAGCAGAACCACACGATCATCAGTTGCACCGGAGATTTCTTCAGTGTAGCATGGTAACATTCCATCTTTATTGTGACTTATTAAATTTAAAAACGAAAAATGTTTGATATTCTTCCTTATGCAAGTGAAAACAGAATGGAATCTCTCTCTCTTTTTTGTTTTTAAACTGAAGGAGCATCATAAACGCATCGGAAAAATATTTATAAAGAAACAGAAAAAAAATATGTATCTTATCTTCTTATTAGAGTTAAATCCAAATGACCAAATTGATCTACTAAATTTAATGATTAAATATGAAAGATCTATTTTAACTTTACATTCAATACTTTTTTTATATAATAGTACTTAAAATATTAAAATAAGCGAAAAGTATACACAGACACACAATGTTCAAAAAATTTCATTAAAAAATTTAAAATTTCAATAAAAAATCATTGATTAAATTTTTTATTATAAAAATCATTACACTTACCTGCTTTATAAATCCGGAGAAATCCAAAATGAAATGTTCTTCGTTTGAAAACTTCGTTCTCAAATATTATATACATAGATTATCTCTTCATTACTTAAAGATGACAAACCACTTAATAAAATTTTATGATTGTAAAATCTTGATATGAATTTCAATATGTAACTTAAAAGCAGAAAAGTTGAATTCTAGTTGAAATTAATCATTCAAAATTAAAAAAAATTCTTACCAAGAAAATGATAAAAATTTATTAATGTTAAACACAAATAATACTATTTCAAGTAATTCGGATGATTCTTTATTGTTCGTTTACGAATTATATGGATACAGAAATATGTATTATTCTATAAAGAAGAGGAATACTCTATAACTATTACAGTTCTGTACTTTCAAAAATCACATTTATTTATTAGAAGGAAGTAAGCAATGTGAACTTAAATAACTTCCTTTTAATTTATAATGAATTGAAGACAAAAAAAAATGTATTTTATCTTAATACACCCATCTTCAAAGGTATGCGATTACGAAATCGGAAGTTATCGGTTTCAAGTTTGTTGACGGAAAGGAAAAAATTATTGAGAAATTGTTCTTCAAATGTTGAGAGCGTTCTGCTTCCGAATTATTTACCAATGTTCTGGGTCATTTTTCCAAATTCTTTTTCCTTAGCGTTTTCCTTAGGAAAATTTTGCTTTGTATTTTCTGCTGAAAAAAAATGTGTCCTACTCGACCAATCCATTGATACTGATGGAACTAAATGAAAACTTTATAAATAAAAGCCTGAAAATATCCTCCCAGCTAGAGGGCGTATTCAAGCATTGCGATCACGAATACTGAGGAAAAAAGTTAACTTTTCTAATAAATAAATTCCCTTGCAAGAAAAAAAATATATACCCTGATATTTCTGACTTTAGAAATATCTTTGTTTAAGAATTTTTCTTTAAAAGATTTGCATCCTATATGTTAATAAAAAGGAATTCAAAAAAAAAAAAAAAAAAATTATCGTTTGCATGTACGCTGTTGTTATTGTTGTTCATTTATGTCGCACTAGAGCTGCACAATGGGTTATTGGAGACTGTCTGGGAAACTTCCCTGAGGATGATCCTAAGACATGCCATCACGATTTTGATCCTCAGCAGAGGGACTGGCATCCCTGCTTCGGTAGCCCGACGACTTGCATGAGAAGTCGAGCACTTTATGGTAGAACAGTTTAACGAGGACCAATACCGCACACCCTCAGTCCCTACGCAGACTGATCCAAGTGGTTACCCACACGCACATTGACCGCTGCCAATGTTGCTTGACTTCGGTGATCTGCTAGGAACCGTGTCTTAACGATCACCCCACTACGGTATTTGCATGTACACAATAAGAAAGAAATATAATACTTTCTTTATATAAAACTTATATTAAAAGAAAGAAATTAAACTTTTGGAGGAGTAATAATGTGTTACTCACAAAACTGCTTTGAATTCGAATTGTTTGGGAAACCATAGTCTAACTACTACTGTAGTACCAGTGAGTAAGTACGCTAATAATTTAGCTTCGGATATCTCAGCTTGTTCTGTAGTGTAGGACGTAAATGAACTACAACTACAACAACAACTCTTTAGTGTGAGTAGCGTAAAGGTAGTTGGTTCGAATCCCGGAATTTATTTTTGCAATGTTTTCCTCTAAATTTTGTTATCTTTCTTTCACGTGACGAGGTTTTAGTGGCTATACTATGTAGTTAACCCACAAGCGTAGATATGTATGTATAATAATAAATAAACAACGCAAAAATAAAAAATATAAAAAAACTGATGTATTCCGAATAACTTTTGATTTCCCAAACGGCACTGCTATCATTCAGTCAAGTGTTCTTGTATCTTTGAGATATTGGGTTCGATTTCCGCTATAATTGCCCTTAAAAAATTCTTTTTATACAAGTTTTACGTAAAAACTAATTCTTTTTCTTTCCTGACGAGATGGTAAAAGGGTCTTAAGCTGTGAAAGAAAATATCGTAGGTTCGGAATCAGAAGTCACTGAAGAACTTTAGCTCTATTGAGAAAATTGTTAAGAAGCACTTAATTGAAACAGGTCCAATGTAGGTAAGTTTTTCTCTGAGTTGCTGTGTATTGCTTACCTAATAAATGAAGGCATTGAAGTTAGTGTGTTCGATATCCGCCTGTAGTCAAAATTATATTTTTTTCATCGTTTTCCCATGTCGTGCTGTAAATTGTGCTATTTGCTGTTCAGTTTGATTGAGGGTTTATGCATGCAATGGATATTTACAGACAAACGCTATTTTTGGGTGATACTAACACTTTTAAACCGTTATCGTTCGTGAGGTACTAACATACTTTATTTACTCCACACTAGAGATGAACAATGGGCCTTTGATGATGATCTGGGAAATATCTGCGAGGATGATCCGAAGACATGACATCCCAATTTCGAACCTCTAGAGAGAGAATGGCTCACCCACTTTGATACCCGCTGGCCTAGCGAAATTGAGCACTTTACAGCCTTACAGTTTAACGAAAACAGATACCGCTTACCCCCCGGTCCCTTCGCAGGCTGATCAAAGTGGTCAACCGCATGCTCACTGACACTAGTTAGTGATGACTTTGGTGACTTTGGTGACAATGGTGACAATGGTGACTTTGGTGAACTACTGGGAACCGTGTCTTACGAATCAAAGTCACTGCGGGACATCGTTTGTAAGGAATTTTTTTGTTAATGTCGTAGTAGAGCTGCACTAATGCGCTATTGGTGACCGTAAAGTAAGAAGAAGGTTCAACTGGTTAATAAGAAAATAATTTTAACTCAAATGAAAAGGTTAAGTGCGTATCGATTGCTTGATGAAATCACTAAATAAACAAATCCGATTCACATGCTAGTTTCTCTTGAATTGTAATTCAATCAAATCAAGCTCATCTAGAGCAAACTTACATCACTAGAATTGTGGAGTTTTCCCCCCATTTTTTCAATCACTAAAATTTGAGCTCTACTGTAGAAAAATGGAATATACGATAAAAAAATATGAAGGAAACAAAGTAAGTCATAAGTTTATTTTTGCTTTTAATGTTTCAATCAATTCAAATTTTTCCATATTAACTATTAATTCAATTAATTAATTCAACATTTTATGCTATAATAATTCGTATCTTTTTTTAATTTGTGAATGAATACCCTTACTTTATATTTTAAAATACACCCTATAAAAAGTAGCAGTTTGTGGTGCAAAAATCCGCTTGTTTATTTATAAATAATTTAAAGTGCATAAATAAATTGAAAAGCTTTTGCATGAAATAATTGATTTTACTTTTGCATGAAATAATTGATTTATTTAAATAGTTTAACTCTTATCATACACATCTATATACTATATTTTAATAATGTCTATAAAAAAAAAAGAGCCATCCCCTCTACAGAGGATCAAAATTGTGATGGCATGTCTTCGGATCATCCTCAGGGATGTTTCCCAGACAGTCGCCAATAGCCCATTGTGCAGCTCTAGTGGGACGTAAATGAACTACTACAAAAACAATAAAAAATATTCTTAAATTGAAAACTTAGATATTTGAATGTTTCTAGTACAGCTAGAATTTTCCAATTATATGTACTTTAAATGAATTAAAAATCTCAACACATTACAATAAATAGCGAGTTGCAATATGATATGCATTGTTGAACATAGTAAAACAACGTATAATAATGTAATACGTTAATATACTACATAAACTAACTATCGAAAATATTTTAAGTGCAGATTCATTTATCAAAGAGCATTCTGTTAGAAGAGATTTCTATGATTGATGACGGACAGGAAAATCAAATATACTAAATAAAGCAGTCACTTTTTTCAAATTTAACACCGTTATTTAAGATTTGCTATTTTTTGACTGACTAGAAAGATAGTATTAATAAAAGAATCTATAACCATTTCATTGGTCCATATAGTCACTGACTCTCTCTAGAAGAAATTAGTAAAATCCTCATTTATTAATCCGAATTTGTTTTCACATTTTTACAGTTATATTTTTTAGACTAACAAAGAAATGACACCGCATGCAAATTTAAATTTTGATATCAAACTAAACTTTCTTTTTAGTCACGACGCTGAATTCGAAATATTTAGGTCACCTGAATGTTTTGCCGAGTTATTCCCTGCAAAGTAATTAAAAAAAAATCCAGTTACTCAACGGAGAGAAAAGTACGGATAGTTATCGTGATATAATGAGCAAAATATCAAAACGAACACCCTGAATAGCTTTTAATCTAATGATCAAATTTGTACGTGTAAGGGACTCATACTTAATGGTTCGAGGTCCTAATTTTAAATATATGTTAATTATTTAGTGCAATGAATATTTTAAAGTATACAAAATCTGAGGGGGAAAAACGCCCTTTCTCCTTATAATTATAAACATAACTTCTTTCCGAAGCATCTGCACTTTTGACTCTCGAAATAAGAAACTTTTCACTTTTGACTCTCAAAAAACTCGCAATCTGAAAATTATGGCCCATATAGTTTGGTCAGCATAGAAGAGCGGCTTAAATTCGGACCTCCTTTAATATTAATTTTACTTTTTGTTTATTTTTCCATACTTCCGGAACTCATTATGTAAACCAAAAAAGTTTTGAACTTGTTTACCCAAAGATAAAAAATATCCCAAAACTAAGTGAACTTAAGCAATCCACATATCAAAAGAATTTTACATATTTTTAGTATTCAAATAATTTGCCAATAGGTGTAAAAAATTTTGAATTCTGAAGTGCATAACTTTTTTCTCCAATTTAATTTACGTAATTTTAAATCACGAAATTTAAAAATTTCACGGGCATCTGTCAATAGTTCAGGAAAAACCAAAAATTTAAAAATGCAACTTCTTTTAAATTTTATTATTCAGAAACTATTCGACAGATTTTCTTCAAATTATGTATTTTGTCATTTAGAATTAGAAAAAATTTCCTTCTTAAGCATTAATTTGGGTCACAGAATGTGCATATTTTTTTAATCTTTATTTTAGACAAATGTTGATATACCTTTTTGACTTCATTTTTTGGCAGGTGTTCAATGACAGTTCAGATCTTTTTGAGCTTTTTTGCTGTATGATCAAGCACCAGTGCCTAAAAATTCCTCCATATGTTTCCGAACATCATTTACTTTCATGGACTTGGAACAAATCAGAAATAAACAATGCCAGTCCTGTTATTAAGAAAATAAAGCTTTTAGAAGATTTATGCCACTACAAATTTGATAAGGCTCTAAGCATAAATGATGAAATTGTTTTTAATTCCAATGCGATTAATATCTTACATTCAGGCTATTATAGTCGGCATGGGATAGTAATTCCTTTTAACATTTTAAGCATATTATCAAGCTTTACTAAGTTAAAAAGACATTTTGTTGAAAAACCCAATTTAACTCCCAAACAAGAGTTCATCATTTTGTTACCATCCTGTGATGTAGAATACGCTTCAAAATTTTATTCATTTCGAAAAATCGACTCATTTTTCAATTATTTTCATTTTAAAGGCTCAAGAATTGAAGTACAGCCCGAGCTATTCCTAGGGTTTGAAGACATTTCTAGGGAAAGCTGTTCTCAGAAGACAAAGGAAAGTAATTTTATCTTTGCAAGTTCCCCCACAAGTAAATTGCCTTTTACTGACAAAGAAAAATGTCCTGATTCGATTTGGAATGATTTTATAGAAACAGATTTTGCTTCGAAGAGATCAAATAGTTCTGAGAAAATACAAATGAGTTGTCTTCTCAAATCAAATTTCAAATTTCATTCCGTTAAATCTCGCGACTATTTAATGGATTTAATGAAGAATTATAAACATCTATATTTTCCAATGAAAAGATGCGTTAACGCAGTTCGAAAACAGAGAACTTCAACCAATAGGTTATACAATGTTTTCACTAAGAATAGACAATTCAGTAAAAACGTTCTTTATCGCAATTATCAATGTTCTAAACGATATTATTTTGCAAAAGACGCAACTCCTACTATTGCTAACGATTGCCTTTCAGTCGATACAGAAAATGGTGATAAACCTTGTTCCAGCTTACAAGAGAATTTCATAGATCAGGAAATATCAGGAAAGCACATAAAGTCGAAAATTGCTGAGATAAGACAAAAAATCGAGAATCTTTCACGCGGTGTAAATTGCGAATTAATTCGGAGGGAACGCCATCATCTGACTTTTATCGAACAATGCAAACGAATCAGTGACTCAACCATTTCGTCTCATGATTACAATGAAATCTATCATACGGAATCGTTACAAAATAAGGTAAAAGTGTCGTGTAGTGATGACATTAGTGATTTCAATTTATCAGATCTACATGAAAATGCAAATTCTTGTTATGAAGTTATCCGTCGAAGTAAAACGTTAAATTCTACTAGCGAAGTTCCAAAGAAAAATCAGACCTCAATTCCTCATTCTCAAGTTTTTAATCATCGTAAAGTTAATTCTCGAGATCATGTTCAACATCAAAGTGCAGCTTTAAATTCTCATAAACATATTTTAAAACAAAATGGAGTTTTAAGACAGAAAAATATAAGTTACTTAGGAAACTGTTTTAGAAACTTTCGACATCAAACAGTTGTTGCTTTAAGTACTATAAGCGTACCATTTGTTGCTTTGCTTTTCAGATAGAAATAGCTCGCTCATGACTCAAACTGAGTCATGAACTATACTTTTAATTTTATTTTGTCAAAATTTTTACAAGATTTTGAAGGGTATTTTATCAAAACAATATTAAAACCATAGTTCTTCGTTAAGTTTGTTTTGCTTTTAATGTTTAGTATTTTTACATTTCATTTGTTAGTGTTTTGTTTTATGCTCATGTCATGTATTTAATTATTATTATTATTAAACTTTTTAAATTCATATGACTGATTTCCACAATCTGTACAACATTTTTAATAAAGTTTTATTGTTAAACATAGGATTTGTTATCATTAGTGATGATTAAATGTTACCCACAAAAAAACATCACAAAGTGTCGGAAGTTTTCCAAATTGTGGATAACGACTCGTTGCTTGACAAAATATCAAATGCACAGTAATTATCATAGTCAAGAATTTTTCTTTTTCATCAAATATTTTATAAAATACTAATTTTCTTATTAAAATATATAACAGCTTAAACTAACATTTTGTTGATGAGAATTCATACACTAATTGAGAATTTGATTTATAAAATAGAATAGTTTTTCTTTTGTTCAGTCATGATTATCTCTGCACCAGCTATTCCGTAATTTCCTTTACATTTTGTTAAAAAAAATGACTTCAAAGATTTACAGTATTGGTCACAAATTGATTTATTAAAGTGAGAAGAAAAAATAAAAAGTCTAGTTAAATCTGACGAATCCTTACGAGATCAATTACAGTACAGTCTGGATTAAAATACGCACAAAGCAGTTTTATTGTTAGATGAAGCAGAAAGTTATTTTTAATGATCATTTTTCAACTTCAACTGGCAATAAAATTTAAGTTGTTTTCATGCAACTTTTAACTAGGATTCACTTTTGTAATGGTTTATCAGAACTTGATATTACCTTTATTTCAATAATAATTAGCATCATTGCTATAGATATAATATATAATTTTTGTAGCAGAAAAGTTGCCACGCCTTTAGTAGTGAGTTTTCATTGCAAGAATTGCAGTCAGTCACTAAGATTTTATCTTATATCCGTCGTTGAACAGCCGACCAAATTTCGGGTTTACGACTACTAATGCTCAACTCCGTAGCCTTGTAATTTTGAACCAATCCAGAAGACAAGGAAACTCTACGATCAGTACCCCCAGAGGTATGATTTGTTATGGGAACATGGAGGACTTTGTGACTCAACAGATTTAACGTGCATCAGTCACCACTTACTACACGGGGAGTCTTCGGCCGGCGGGGATCGAACCCATGTCCAAGAAGCCCAGTAGCCTACCTGCCAGGCTACCCCAGGTCCAGTCACTAAGATTGCTAAAATTGTAACCAGGTTGGCGATGGCCTCAATGTGAGAGTGCTTTTCCTTTACTGTGAGTTATTGCAGGATGCTAAAATACGACAAGCTAATGTGGAATTTTGGTCAGATTCGTTCTTTTTAATAATATGTAAGAAATCTTGCTTTCACCGAAAGGACATTTTTTAGCTATTCTTATTTCTCCGGTTACGGTTTGCAAGCATTGAAAATATTATGTAATATACATAAATACAATTATGTACTGTATACTTATGTTCTAGTAATTAACATTTTACATATTCTTTTAATTAAAAATATCAAAATATAACCTTTAGTTACAAATTAGCCTTTTCTTTTAGAAACTGGCTTCAAAAAACATTTCTTTTCTGCTTCTTTTTCCTGCTTCAAGTTTTTAACTAAAAGTGAGTCTTAAAAAATCAACTTTTATAGCTGACTATAATGTAGTTAAAAAAATGAAAAAAAAAATTTTTTTTTAGAAATAATTTTATTTTTAAGTTAAAGTTTCTCCATCTGAATTTCTTGTTGTTGTTACGATGTATTTTAAGATCTGCATTATTTAAGAAAATTTTTCTCAATTAAAAGTTCTGAAGTGATTAACCAGCTCAAAACTTTTAATTGGGAAAAATCATTTTAAATTATATCTAAGTCGAGGAATATCAAACTTCAATCGCATTTTCAGAAAAACATAAATTTAAAGCTCATCCCATCGGTACCTCAGTTACCATTCATTTTATTTCTACCCTATATCTGTATTTTATTTCTATCCTTGGTAGCCCATTGGTTAGAGAATCGGACTCCAGTCCGGAGGGGCTGCGCCGTGGTTTGCTCCTCAACTCCACTAAGATTCACCGAGTACAAGCGATATACACGCTCGTAATTAAAATCCGTGGAATCGAAATCCTGTAGGCGATCGCTGAGCAGTACCAGTACCAAAGGTACAAGGATCTTGAGAAAATTTCCTTCTCATTTAGAACTGCGTCTTAATAAGGTACCAAAAGCCATGTCTTCGGAGCATCCTCAGAGATTTTCCCAGACCGTCGCTAATAGCCCATTGAGCAGCTCTACGTGTGGCGTAAATAAAGTACATATCTACTATCTTTTATGAAATTATGATTGTAGGTAATTTAATCCTCTGCAACGAATCATTTTAAAACCATTATATCATTTTCTTCACCTACAATAATTACAACGATAATCAAAACCTACACCAGGTTTCAGCTTTGATCACAATGCACTTTCTTCGATCATGTCTTTTTGATTAGAAACCCACACTGTCTTTCGTAGTTGCAGTTCAGAAAAGTACAATTTAACGTTATTTTTACTACTACCATTTACTACCCAACCTATGTAGTGCACGCAGGCACCAATATTGTTTACGAACCATCTTGAGCATCATTAGTATATAACGCTAACAATTAAACAGAACCAAATTTTTTAATAAATCTGTATTTAAATGAACGTAACTTTACTCTTATCATTTGCACTTTTCTCGTTATTATTCCTTAGTACTTGATAACACTCCCCCCTCACTTACGTATTTATATGCGATTCTCACTGTGAAAAGTTTTTTCCAGAATTGTTTTATGGAAAAATGATAAGATAAGAACATATATAGTAAGGGAGGTTAATACGGAACACCATGCATTAGTTAAAATAATTTAAACGACTGGCAAAAAAATGAAGAAAAATAATATTTTTTTCGAATAAATTTCAAATAAATTTTAGAAGAAGGGATAAATTCATACACAAACGAAACTATTTTTCTTTTTCACTTTTGGTTTCGAAATCTATTTTTCAAAATTGATTGGCAACACCTGTGAAAAGGAAATTAACGAAGGGAATAACTTCAACTCTAATCAAAAGTGACATCTGTTGACCGGTTTGAAATGTAATGTTGTGATGATTTTGCTGCCGGTAAATAAATAATGTAATTATGTAAAACTCAATTTATAACTTAAGTTGTCAATTGTAGATTCTTAATCTATATTAGAAGATTAAATTGCATAACGACTGAAATTATTTATAAATAAAATACTGTGCAAATTATGTGATTTGTTTTTGTACAAATTATAGATTAGTTTATCATGGCAAGTTTAACAAAAAACAGACGTGCAACTTTAGAACGAATTGAAAAATTCATATCTCCTTTATATTTTACGGATATAAATCTTTATGGTCGACAGTATCCTCAAAAGACTAATCTCCCAACACTTTTGCACTTTGATTCTAATGGAAGAGTACCTTTTAAAGAAGCTATGGAAATTGGAAATTTTGCACCCACTAAAGTTGGAGCCTCATTCGGGCCTACTTGGACTACGCATTGGTTTAAGGTTTGTATTGTTTGTAGATTTGCAGTCCAGTTATATTACTTTTAAGAACATTTATTTATTTTTTGCTTTGCAGTCGTTTTTGATGCAAAATTGTTAAGAATTCTTAGTTCAAAACTTTGTCAACAGCTTTTTAAATTTTTTTTTAATGTTCAAAGCTTTGTTTGATGCAATTTAGCATGACAAGTTTAACAAAAAAGCTTAAGATTTGTAATGTTCATAACATATATTCATTTTATTTTTTAATGACAAACTATTACTTGATTATTTACTTTGTATTATTATTTGATAAGAATTGATTGTATTACTTCATACGTACCAATATAAAGTAACAAAATAGCGGAAAATTAGTTCTGTCATCATAACAAAATCTTATGTGCAACATGAAAATTTTTTCTACTTTCAGTTTTGTCTGTCTGAAAGGATTAAAAATTCTATGCTACTTTTATATTATTTATTTATGCTGTATTTTAAGGATATGATAAGGATTAAGAGCTTGGTTTCCTATAATGAATAATATTTTGCATGTATTTATTTGAAACGTATCAAAACTGCTGAAGATTCTAAATTTCCATGTAATAGAGAGTTTGCTAACAACACATCTTTGCATCAAAATTTTTTACTAGATACTATGCTTGACAGTATTACTTTTTTAATTGAAACTGAAAGTGTAGCCAACACATTTTTCAGAGAGATTAGTATGGAGGCATTTAAATTTTATGCAAGCATATTTTTGAAAATCTTGGTCCCCCCCCTTTCAACAATTATAAGCAAATCTCAACATATGGTACCATAGGTACATAAAAATGTCGAAACTCCCTTTAGATTCCACCTTAACTTTAATTGAAGTAAACTAATTTTAAGGTCAGATTCAAGTAAAAGATACAATTTAGCATAAACAAAATTTAAATTTTATTTTAAAAATTTAGTGTTTTTAATAAAATACATAAGTATTGATTATATCCTTTCTTCACTTGTAAGCAAAAATGATCATATCACAAACCTGCAATCCTCATTAGATGCTTACATAATATTTGAACTGCTCTAGTGGAAATATGACCAGCTGGTTTTTCAATTTAAATTAACTTTTATGCTTATTTTGTGCATTTAAAAGTAATAAAATAAAGTATGAGATATTTTATTATGAGGCATATTAATAAAATATGAGGTATTTTATTATGAGGCATATTAATAAAATATGAGGTATTTTATTATGAGCCATATTAATAAAAATATGAGGTATTTTAATTAAAAACTCCTGGAATATAGCAACAAAACATGTTACATTGCCCATTTCGTACTTCACACCGCTTTTTACGTAATTTCCTTCTGGTCCGTGACAATTACGCATGCTGATAATGTTAAATTATCCTAGATTTGACATTGTTCTTTTTAAGAAAATTCCACTTCATGTATTTTTCTGACAGATGATAGTAATTTTTTTTCTCTATAAACCTTGCACAAATTTTTCCTGAGTTTTTTTTTTTTAAAAAAAGATTTGTTTATTAGTTGTTTGTAGCTTTTCTGAAAATTTTTCCATTCTATTTTATTGCCCTTTTGTCTGTGAAAGGGTATTTCCCCCTTTAGTCAAAATCAAAAGTGTGAGATGGGAAAAGCAGTGACAGGGTGGATATAAGAAGTATGAGAGCTTTAAGTCTAAAGTTTGTGACTCAAATTTTTTCCAGCAAGCTTAAACCTTTGAATCTTGGAATTATCCTATCATTTATAGACTGTTACACTAAACTGGTTAGATAATCATTTCTTTTTCTTGCCGGTAACCTACAAGATGTTTCTAAATCGAAAAGAAATTAATTTGATTTCTACAGTGTTGGATAGTGTCAGCTTAAATGCATTACAAATGGATTTAATAAAACTTTTCTGGGTTAATTGCTTTTTGTTTTCTAAAAGGAATATTGGCCCTTTGGAATAAAATTGCAGTTTTTCCTCAAAAAATGACATGTATGACTGCAACACACATTTAATTACTTTTCAATTCCTTCATTATCTGATTTGATTCCTATTCTTATTGATAGCAATGAAAACATTGAAACTGAGTAAAAAATATCGTAGGATACATTTACAACTGATCAAATGTTTAAAATCGTAAAAACTCTGAAACATTTGTGAATGTAACAATTTGCAAACAATAGTAATTTTTAAAAGGGATACTGTTGAATTTGTATCTAAAAGCAAAAAAGCAAAGAAAAACCATGTAAAAATTGCAAATTTTATTTTCTCCTAAATATAAATTTTAAAAAGACATACTTAAAATTTTTTTTACTATGATTTTACGTTATCCTGCTTTGCACGGTTTTTAACGTTTGTCCAACATAAAACATAGAATCAGGGTTCCACTGCTATACATTTTTTATTATGTAGTGAAGTGCACTTAATCAAAATATTATATCTTACTGGTCAAGAGGTAAAAGTTATGGCATTCTTGCAAAAAAAAGTTAATGGAATTAATTGTGGAAAAGTAGTGTGTAGCCGAAAAGCTTCAGTACAATTTGACCTTCGGAATCATCACTTAAAGAATTAATTGTAAAACTTTTTGATTAAGAAAATAAATAGAATCATTCAACAAAACAATTAATAAACATTTTTAATCTAGCATTATTAGGGATTCTAGTAAAGGTTTATCTCTCTAAACTTCTCTGTAATTCTGCACCCTCAATATGTATTTTTACAACTTGTGCTAAGTTCTGCATGGTTGATTTTTTTTTAATATGTAGATTATAAAATAGGTATTTTTGAAAGATTAACTAAAAATCAATCACATCTACAATAAACCAAGTTAGAAGATATATCACTTTAAAATGTTTGAAGTTTTAATATTTTCTAATATTTTAATTGAATAAAACTAACCTAATTTTTAAAATTACTTTCCACCCTTTTTAGAAATTCTTGTTAATGGGAATTTTTTTAAAAATAAAATGTTTTCATTTCTGGCATATTGTACAGGTTCGAATTGATATTCCTGAGAGCTGGCTTGGGAAAGAAGTTCATCTAAGATGGCAAACTGGTTGTGAAAGCATGATTTGGACATCTGATGGAATTCCACTGCAAGGTCTCAATGGTATGCATTTTTAGTTTTTAAACTAGGTTATCAGAAAAATATTTCATCCAAAATTTTGTCTTTGATAGTCTCTGGATCCATGTATGTAAGTGATGCAAACCATTATGTACCTATTGAATTGCTTTAAAGTTTCGAGCTCATTCTATTTATTATAAAATAAAGTTTGATGAATGGTATTCAGTTAAAATTACTATGTATGGAATGATCAGCACTGTTAATATAAAAATGCAATTTTTTTTAAACATTTTTAACTAAATGTAAAAAATGCATTTTTTAAAAAAATTAAATTTCCTCTCTATAATTTTTTTCTGAACTATGATGGTTAAGTGGTCAAGGCACCTAGCTATCATAGAAAAGAACTAGTGTTAAATTCCCTATGGTGGCTTGAAGCTAACTCAGCTTCATATTGATGGGTACTAGCTTGTCTGAGAAGTAAAGGCGACCTGTGTGTGTGATATGTTGACTATGTTACCACAATCATGTTGTAGGTCACGAAATTTGGGAATCTTAACCTCCATGACCCTTCTGACCCACAAAGGGCTATAGTGGAATATTTGACTTTTTTTTGAAATATTTTTCTATATATTACGAAAAAAAAAATGGATTATTATGCTACAATTCATTTACAAAAAGTTTTTGGAAGAAATTTTTTATTTCAAATTCTTAAGCCATTTTCTTTTCATGTAACTAGCTTGTTTTGTACAGCCAGTTATTATTATTCAGTTTGAAACATAATTGTAAAAAATATTTTTTGATAACCTGAAGGATATTCAAATCTGCTTAGATATGAATAAAAAAAATGTTTTTTATAATAAAAGTTTCTATGTTATACAATTCAATGTATTCATGTATTTTTAATATTTTTATAGGCAAAGATAGACAAAGTTTTATAGTTTCCAAGCATGCAACTTTGGAAGATTTGAGACAAACCTTTTACATTGAAATGGCTTGCAATACTCTGCAAGGTGTTGGTGCACCTACAATGATATCACCTCCTGATAGGAAGAAGTACTTTACTTTAGAGTTAGCTGATATTGCCTGCTTTGATAGACAGGTAATTTATTTAATTCATTGACTTAAAATATTTTTTAAAGCTTCTGAAAGGATTTCATATTTATCAATCAGTTCTTTTCAGTAATTTTCAATGGCCATAAATCTTTCTAAATTCTGGTTCACATATTATGTCAACTGATTCTGCCAAATCTTATTTTCCTTACTTGAATCACTTTTACTTAATAAAATTTAGTTTAATTAATTTAAAATAAGCAATTTGTATGTATATTAAAACAGAATTTCATGAAACTGAAAGTTTTTATTGGTATTTTGTGTAGTATTAAAAAAAAAGAATGAATTTTTTTTGTTTTATGGCATCTAACATAGTTTTTCCTTATATATTTTTCTTTTTTTAAATTTATGCACATTTATTTAATTTAAGGAAAAAGAAAGTGCTAGATATTCTTTATTTGCAGTATTAGATATTCAATGTTATATCTTCTCAAAAATTATCTCTTTATTTATATCTGTTTCTCTACATATATATTATATTATTTTTAATTGAATAAACTGTGATTATTCGTCCCAATAATTGGATACTGTTAATTGAAAAATGTTTTTAATTAGGTTTATGATCTTGTCATGGATTTTGAAATCCTCTATGGTATTGCAAAGCATTTGTCTGAGAATTCAACTCGAAGTTATGATGCACTTTATGCAGCTAATGAAATGATCAATATGATTCAACTGGCAGATTAGTAAGTGCATATTTATATTTCTTTTTACTTTATTTTCTTTATCATTAAGATTATTTTCTTTATTTGATTTTCTTTATGGATTAAGATTATAATTTTTGATACTTTTTTCAGTTCACGAGATAGTTATGCAAGTGCCAAAGAATTGAGTACTAAGTTTTTCTCTCAGTTCAATGGAGAAAGCCAGCATAAAATAATTGCCATTGGAAACTGTCATATAGACTGTGCTTGGCTCTGGCCGTATGAAGAAACTGTTAGGAAGTGTGCCAGGAGCTGGTCTACTACAGTTCAATTAATGGAAAGGTATCCATCATTTAGATTTGCTTGTTCTCAGGTAAGATTTGTTGTTAAAGTATTTTTATAAAATGTGTATTTTTAATGCTATAAATTGATTATTATATCAATTTGTATTTTTTTTATCATTTTACTTTATTAATTTTTTATTCAACACATTCAATTTAGTGCATTAGCTAATTATTTTGCATAGCATCAGTTATTATTTATAATAAGTGTTAATATGGGCTATCTATTACAGGGGTTGATCTTGGTGGAAATTAGGGCCTTTTTGTGGCTCTTTCACAAAATTCAAATTCTAAAAAGACTCTCTCTCAAAATTTTAATTTATGAAAACCATCTAATACTAACTATACTTGTGATACTAATTTGTGAAAATGGCCACAATTATATTTCCATTTAGTTATGATTCAATTAGTTTTAACTTATAGAAATTAACAAATGAAATTGTTCAAGAACTTAAGAATGATTTAGAGCTTAAACTAAACTTATTGTTAACCAATCATTTCCATGTCAGCCAATTATTTTGGTCATGTCAACCAATTATCTTTAGAATTAACATAAAAAAAAAACAGAAAATTTGAAAAAAAAACAGATAAATTAATTAATACAAATAATTAATTTGAAAATGTGGAGTCTGTTTTTAATAGATTGCTCATTACAAAAATAATAATTATGAAACATGTAAATTATTTATTTTTAACGAGAAGGGTTTCCATTTTAATTCCACCAATATTCATACTTTAGATGGCATGTAATGTCATGTTTTTCTCCCCGTCTCTTTCATGTTTTTGAAAATTTGTCCAATGTTACATTTTGCAATTTTATTTTAACTGTTGCAGTTGTTCATTAATTGTATTTCATTGTGGTGTTCATTGTGTGTATGTAAACTGCAAAACTTTATAAATTATTTAATTTTTTGATTTTTTTTTATAATGGACTCCAATCACTTTTCTATTGTTACCTATTATTAAAATTTTGGAAGCATTTTTCTAAATAGTTAAATTAATAATTGAAATAAGATCACTGTGAAAATTGTTACCAGTTAATTGTGAGAAACCAGTTTAATTTTTAGTGCTGAATTTACCATTTTTGCATGTATATTTTTTATTTATATAAGTTTAATTTTTTTTAATAACACTTTAAGAATTGAAATTGGTGTATTCTAATATAGTTTAGCATAACATCATATATAAATAATATGAATACTGAAATTACCTATGTATAGAAAGCATAAAAAATGTTCTAGTACTTGTTGAATAATAAGAAACTTTTCTCCATTTGGTTTTCAACATTTAAAAATTATTTATCTTTTTGCAAGTTTCTTAGTATTCAATGATTGATTTACATTAAATGTCATTAATTTGCAAAAATATTTTAAAACTTACTAGTAAATGATATTGTAAAACTTATATGACTGACTGTGATATAATCCTAAAATCACTTTTTAAGCTCCTCTTTATATTGGTTTTGAATTGTAACCTCAGTTTTTTTTTATTTCATGTTTATGATGTTTCTTACTGCTTTGATTTTTTTAAAAATTTTTTTGTCTGTTTGATGGTTATTTTATTTCATTTTTTTTTGTAGGCTCAACAATTTATGTGGGTAAAAGAAAACTATCCAGCTTTGTATGAAAAAGTGAAATATTTTGTCGCCAAGGGGCAATTTATACCTGTTGGTGGTACTTGGGTTGAAATGGATGGAAATTTACCAGGGTACATATTTCTTTTTTTATTTTAGTGAACACATTGAAAATGTAAAATTTTAAATTGCTTGATATAGGACTTGATTTTCTGATATATCATTCTATTCTTTACTTTGAACTTTTCTTAATCTTAATTAATCTGAAAAAAAGCATGCATATCTTTATCTATGGTATTATTAGTAGACATTTCAAAGTATTTCATATCAATGCGTCTACTGTACAGAGATACAAATTTATGCAATAGTGGACTTATGAATTTTATTTATATCTTATTTAAGCTGAAAAAATTAAGGCAACCAAGTTTATTGATTGAAGGGTTAAGCATACTATACAATAGAGAGCAAATTAATTCAATAGTAGGTGAAAATGGAATAAGACTGGGTAACTAAGAAACTGCCAGATGTAATCAAGATATTTCAAGATATTCATTGTTTAGTTAGTGGGATCTTTTTTATTGAAGATATTTAATTGTAAATGTATTAATATTGAAATAAATTTTTAAAATTTCAAATGTGCATTCTAAACCAAAAATACATAATACAGTGAAACCTCGATTTTACGTCCCCCGAATTTACGTTTTTTTCATCAGGACCCAGTTTTTCCGTATACCTCCAATGTTAATTTTACCCGGATTGTAAGTTTTTAATTTACGGAATTTCCCGCATTTTACATTTTTTGTAGAAATAAAAAAAATAAAAAAATGTTTTAATAAGCAATATTTTTTCTATGTTTGCTTTTTTAAAGCTCATCCACGTTGTTGAAAGTAAATCTATGAAAGCAGAAACGCATTCCACAGACTACCGTTTTCTAGAACTTTAGTCCTCTCTCCCCCTTCCTTTGTTGAACACCTGCTGCCTGTCTCGGACAAGGCAGCGGGCGAAGAAACAAAAGTACAGAAACAACACATTTCATTGGTGCAGGAATGAGACAGATAGGAGAAGAGACACTCCAGTTACCAATCAGATGAAGTGACTTATTTTCTTCCTTGGAAAGCAAAGGGGATCTTTACGTTTCTACAGCTTTTCAGACTCTGTTTTTGTTTAGCACAAGGTGGTCGCATTTCAAACCATTTCGTACGAAAATGGTGAGCAAAAAACGCAAAAACTTTTCTGCTGCTGAGAAAGCCGAAATTGTTAAGCAGTTTAATGAATTTCATGGAACAAAAGTAGCATTCGCTCAATTGCAAGGAATTCCCGTAACAACCCTGCAATCCATAGTACAAAAAAAAGAATGCATTGATAAAAACTTTGAAAAAGTCGGTGAAAAAAATGCCAAGAAACTGAGAACAATGAAAAAATCCCCGTACGACGAGATGGAAGGGATTTTAGTAAAATGGTTTAAAGAGGCTCGTGACGCTAATGTACCTGTAAATGGCACCATATTAAGAGAAAAAGCTCTAGAAATCGCCGATAGACTTGGTTTAAAAGACTTCACAGCTTCCAATGGCTGGATTGACCAGATGAAAAAAAGACATAATCTTGTGTATAGATCGCTCTCCGGAGAATCATCAAGCGTGGATGAAGCTACAATAGAAGAATGGAAGAAAAATTTACCAAATTTGACCAAAGGATACAAGCCAAAGGACGTATTCAATGCGGACGAGACCAGACTTTTCTTTAACCTTCTGCCGGATAAAAGTTACGTTTCTAAGGGAGATTCCTGCCACGGAGGGAAGATGTCAAAATTGCGTCTTACGGTTTTACTATGCTGTAATTCTGATGGATGTGAGAAGGTGACTCCACTCGTTGTTGGAAAATCACGCAAACCACGATGCTTTAAAAACGTGAGAAGTTTCCCAACAAATTACGAAGCAAACAAAAAAGCGTGGATAACAAAAGCCCTTTTCGAAGACTTTTTGAAGAAACTGAATAAAAAGATGAAATTTCAGAACCGCAAAATAATTTTGTTCATCGATCAATGCAGTGCACATCCGGATTTGCAGCTATCTAACGTTCGTGTTGAGTTTTTTCCTGCAAACTGTACAAGCAAATTACAGCCTTGTGATCTCGGCATTATTCGATCATTTAAGGTTTTTTACAGAAAGCAACTTGTCCGGAAAGCTGTAGCTGAACTAGAGAACGGAAACCTAAATGTCGCCTGCAAACTAAAGTTAAGTGTTCTGGAGGCTATGCATTTTATTTCTGCTGCTTGGAGAAGCGTTACACAAAAGTGCATTTCCCACTGTTTTGAAGAAAGCGGAATCGTAGCTTCTAATGAACCGTTAACAGATGCAGGATTAGATAGACTAGACTCGGAGAATGACAATGAAACAGTTAGCTATGACTTCGACGAGTACATCCGAGAAAACTTAGCAACATGCGAAGCTGAGAGAACCACTGCTCCATCCGTGGACGATGTTATGGACTTTTCATCCGCCGATGAAGATGAACAAGAAGAAACAGAAGCACAGCCCGTTCCTTCTTTCAACACAGCATTGAGAAGTTTGCTAATAGTGAAAGACTATTTTCTATCATACAAAGACCAGGAAAAAAATTTGCAAAAGATTTCAGTCCTGGAAGATGAGGCATTTACTTTGAACTCAATGTCTAAAAAACAATCTACTATTGCGCACTATTTTGCACCTAAATTACATGATTCTTAACAAAAATTGTAAAAGTGATCTTGAACTGGTATGTTTTTTTCTTTAAATACTAATATTCTTTTCGTAAAATATAGATTTTAAAAGTACCTTTTGAAAGAGTCATCTTTACTACCTTTAGTTTGTTTTATTTTCCCATTATTATTATGATTTTTTGCTATCTAAGTATTTCCCGTATTTTACGTTTTCCCGGATTTTACGTTTTTTTTACCCAGTCCCCTGAGAAACGTAAAATCGGGGTTTCACTGTATAAAAATATATTGTTTATTGTATAAAATTCTAAATCTGAATATTTCATGTTACCAAAGTCTTTTCCTAAATATCAAGACATCTTCTTTTTCTTAATATTCATGTATTTTTCTAAAATTTTCTTTTCTCATATAAAATGTAAAAAAAAAAAAATTCTTTCAGAGGGGAATCTTTTATTCGCCAATTTCTGTATGGACAAAGATTTTTCCAGCAAGAATTTTGTAAAAGATGCAAGGAGTTTTGGTTGCCAGACACTTTTGGTTATTCTGCTCAGTTACCACAAATTATGAAGTAAGAATATTTTTATTTTTTAGGTTGTTAAATAATTAAAACTTCATTTATCCATATAAATAATCTCTTTATATTTGCCAAAAACCTCAAAGATGGAAATATGGCCAATTTGAACTTAGAAAGTGAAGTTTCTTCATTTTCATCCCATGATAATTTATCTCACATAGTTGTTGTGTTTAAAGCTTGAATCAAATCAAGTCATAAATTAGTATACGATGAGTGTGGGGAAGTGAAGAACTCAATTTTTCCCTGCTTTCGAATTGCATGCAGTGGCATGTGCAAGTTGTTCAATTTAATTAAACTGAGCGAAATTTTTCACTCATCAACTTTTTGGACAGGTTTTTGGTGACCGACCGTAGAGATAAATTATCTAAATAAGTTTTATTACTTTCTTTGCCTTCTTTAATACTCCAGTTTTTATAGCTTAATATATTTTATATTTTATAATTTCACTAAAGGCTACAATGCTTGTTTGCATATTGCTTGCTGACAATGTAAATTATTTTATTGCACCCAGACTTGAAATTTAATCAAATTGAGAAACAGTGCTCATCTTCAGATTTTAAAGTAATTTGTTGAAAAAAAAAATCATACTCCTGTAATTAGGTTTTGCAAAACTGAATTGCAAAGAACTTTTACTTTGACTTGAAGTAACTAACACCAAAATTTTCTGAAACACTGATGGGGGCTGTAAATATTTGTTAATAATGAGGATAATTTTGTAATCTAATTATTTATATTATGAAAAATATTAAAATTAGCATCTTTTAAATGATTATTTTCTGAAATTTTTCATTTTGTTTGTAAAATGATTGGTTTTTGATGCTTTATTAAGGTTTATTTACTGTCTTTTTTTCAAACCTTATTGTTCTTTGTTTTCCAAGAGTATTGTGCTTCATTTTGTTGTGCATATCTAATTAAAATGTTAATTTATCGCCTGCATTTAAGTTTTAGCTCGCAAAAAAAGAATTAATTTAAGTATCGTTTCATTTCAGTTCATAAGGCATAAATGTTTGTTCGGTCTTACCATTGTTTTCAGAATTGTTTTTTAATGTTGGTTGTTCTATGTCTAAATTTTTATTCTTTAGATTATGTGGAGTTGAAAGATTCCTTACTACTAAACTTAGTTGGAGTTTGGTGAATACATTTCCTCATGACAACTTTCTTTGGGAGGGAATTGATGGTTCAAGTGTATTAGTTCACTTTCCTCCAGCCAAATGCTATGAATCTACAGTTTCTGTTGAAGATGTAAGCTTGCTATTAATTTTTAATTAAAATATTTTCCTAACATTTATTTCTATTAATGCTTACCTTTATCCTTTTTGATTTATCCAAATTTGATTTAGTTTTTTTTTCTTCAAACGATGGTTAAGTCCTTAACCCCTCCAAAAAAAGAACAAATATAATTATCTTTTGACTCTCTTACTTTTGGTTTGCTTCATTGACATTGTCTTATAATTTTACATTCTTTATTCATTGCTATTTCTGCACTTAATGATGTAGAATTAATTATTTCATTTAATAATACTGCAAATATGATTAATAATTCAAAAACTTGTATAGGGGATCATTAGTTCAATTTTTATAATTTTAAGCACATAATAATGGTAATAAAAAAATTATTCTTCATATTATGCAGCTTCTTACAAAATATGTTTTAATTTTTTAGTGGAAATTATTATAGTTAGTTAGCACTTTTCCCATTTTGTTTAGTGTATTTCTGCTTTGTTTCCTTACAATTTTCAGGTATTATAATTTTGAAATTTCTTTCAATCAACTTTGTTAAAATAATTTAAATTTTGCTTTTTGATTTGTAGTTTATTTGTCCAAATTTGATTTAGTTTAGATTAGTAATTTGATTACCGAAAAAAAAAGAGCAAATGTAGTTATTTTTGACGATTTTTCATTTGTTTTGTTTTACTGACCTCTTCTTATAATTTTACATTCTTTATTCATTGTTATTTCTGAACTAATTTAAATGTAGAATTAATCTTTTTTATTTTATGATATTGTAAATATGATTAATAATTCGAAAACTTGTATAGGGGAATATAAATTCAATTTTTATAATTTTAAGCATGTAATAATGGTGTTAAAAGAATTATTCTTCATATTAAGCAGCTTGTAATTTTCTTGTAAAGTGTTTTTTAATTTTGAAATTATTATAGTTAGTTTTCGTCTTTTTTTCCTATTTTGTTACCTGCATTTTTGCTTTGTTTCCTTACAGTTTTCAGGTATTATAATTTTGAAATTTCTTTCAATCAACTTTGTTAAAATAAGTTATTAATAATGAGTTAGTTAAGGTATATCATTAAAAGCATGCATTTGACAATATTTTATTGTTATTAAAACTTGCAGGTTGTGAAACTTATTAATAATCTTCAAGACAAAGGTCGGGTGTCATGTAGTATGATGTTGTATGGACATGGAGATGGTGGAGGTGGACCTACTGAAGAAATGTTAGAGAGAATTAAAAGATTGAATAATGTTGATGGTTTGCCATTGTGAGTAAAGTAATTTTTTTAATTAATGTTGCTTTAATTTTACATCCTCAAATTTGTTCTTTTTTTCTTCCTATTATTCAGCTATATATTTAACTATATAAATGTTGCAACTATAAAATTTTTTTGGCAAAATTGGATGTGTAATTTTTGTGAAATTAAAAATGAGACCCACATTGATTATTGCTACCCTTTTTCCCACATATTTCCACATTTAATATTTATTTCAATTTTAATGAAAATTGCATCATTATTTTGATTAATGTGCAGATTTTCATTAAATTATACATAAATTTAAGAAAGAAATAATGTTTGAACTGAATTTATTGTTTAATTTTAAAGGAATATCTTTTTATTTTAAATAGGTTTTTATTTTGAAGTACATAGTAGTTTTTTGGTCATCAATTGTGTTTTGACATAGTTCTTAGTTTTTTTGTTAAAGTTTTTGATTCAAGTGATTGAAGCTCATCAAATTTTATACAATTCATGACTTAAAAATATTTTGTAAAAACTGGTAATTTCTCATATTTTACCTTTCTTTGATTTTAGAATTGTTTTCATAATTTTTTTTTTTTTTACAGTTACGAATATAGCCTAAATAAAAATAAATTCAATTTTTAAATGTTAAATGTAAATATTCTACTAATTTTATTAAATGACTCTTTATAATTCTAATTTCAATGTTTTGATTTCTCTGGAAATTTTTTCTGGAAAAATTAGAAAGGCTTATTTTATCAATGAAATATATTGTGAAATCTATAGCAATGTTTCAGATGTTGTTATTAGTATTTTAGTAGTAGTTATAGTAAGTAATGAAATTTTTATGAAGCTGTGTTTTTAAGATTATTTTAGGATTTATTTTTAAATAGGGTGTCCCAAAAGCACTTCAACAAAAGTTTTTAACTTTATTACACAAAAAATAATTAAATTCTAAATAATTAAAAAAGAGTTTGATTTTAGGAAGTGATATATTTAAGCTGTTTTGGCATGCCAAACTTCCGCTGCAATTCACAGCTTAAGGTTCCTTTTGAAACTTTCCGTTATGGGCTTAGATCTTCTGATACAATTCTTCTTATTTGCATCGCAAGGGTTACTTTAGGAAACGCAAGCTTTTGTGGTGTTGAACAATGTTCTTGGTTTACAATATTGATTTATTTTCCTGATGTGTTGTGTCCAGAAAATGAGTTTTGCACCATGCTTGCATCTAATGGCAGGTACATATATAATACCTAACGTCAGGTACTAGAGAAGATTTGATAAAACAAAATAATTTGGATATTTTTTATTAATTTGTTCTAGAGTGTACCCCTTAAATTTTTTAAAAGTTTCTTTTGCACTTTTTTTTAAAGTACTAAACATTTTTTTTTATTAATTTGGTGTAATTTGAAACTAATTGGAAATATTTAATTATTTAAAGGGTACAACATGGCACACCAGACCAATTTTATTCTATAGTTGAAGAAAAGCATAAGAATCAGTTATGCAAATGGTCAGGGGAACTTTACTTAGAGCTTCATAATGCTACATACACGTCACAAGCCAAAATGAAATTTTTGAATAGACAGTGTGAAATTCTCCTTAGAGACACTGAACTTTTACATAGTGTTTTATTAGCAGCTTGTAGGGATGAAGATAAAAAGGCCTACCCAGAACTAGAATTAGAAAGACTATGGAAAATTATGCTTCTTAATCAATTTCATGATGTTTTGCCTGGTTCATCCATTGAAGATGTCCATAAGGAAGCAGCATTTTATTACAAAGAAGTGTTGAAAGGTGCTTCAGGGTTAATGGATACTGCTGTCCGTAGGTTGTTTGGTAAGTGTATTTATGTCATGTTTTTTTATGCAGTCTTTATAAAGAATACTAGATTAAAATGACCTATTCATGCAAACAAGTTTGAATAAAAATGATATCAGCTTGATTATTTATCCTAGTGAAGAAATGGTTATTTTTGTGCTGTATATGAATAAAGCTAAGCAAAATGAAAAAAATAATAATAATGCAACGTAAACGGATAAAGCTGTAGTTTTGGTTTGTGTTTGTATAATAATGAAGTTTTTTCTTTATTATACAAGCACAAGTAGTTCTTTATTGTGCAACAACAGTAGTTTTTTATTATACAACACTTTATTATACAACAACATAACTGAACACTTTAGTGTTCAACTATGACAAAAAGTTTTCCCTTATAGAACCAAAACTATGGCATTGTATGCTTTACTTCATTCAGATATATTTATTCAATAGATTCAGATATTCAATAGATTTATTTAGCATAAAAAGTTGTAATTTAAGTTTCTTTAGCATAAACTTACATTAAATCAAAAGAATAAGTACACAAAATAATTTTCAATGAATGGATTGAAAAAAAATTGGTTTAAACATTCAAAACTTAAAAAAATTTAGTGTTTTTCCTGAAAATTCCTTGATTGAAGTAATTTTTCTGCTTGAAATTTTTTTAAGTTTTAAACATGATGTTTTATATTAAGCCTTTTGACTATCATACATATGAACGAATTAGGAGAATTTTTGCTGCTTGAAATACAATTTCAATATGAGTCATCACTAGCATAACCTTAGACAACAAAAGGGACATAAGGGGAATTGCATTGTATTCTTAGATTCCAGAAGATCTGGCTATGGTTAAAACATAGCACATCATAAATACCAATTCTTCTACCAATCTCATCACTCGTGTGTCTTTGTGAATGATTAGATAAGATTACTTTTTCCGGTATTTTCTATTTGTGATTGGCAAGATTTTAAGTTTACTTTTTAAAAAAAATAATTTCCAATAGGTGTACCAGAAGGTAGAGGCGAAGAGGAAGAACTTGTGGTTGTGAATGTTTTGTCGTGGCAAAGGACAGAACTTATTAGAGTGCCTTGGTATAAGGATGAAATATCTAGACGCATGTGGATAGAAGGTGTCGGTAAAGCTATGCAAAACATCAGCAATGAGTCTGGTGGGGGCACTCTAGTTCCTGTTGTTGTAGTTCCTATGGGTTATCAACTACTTCGTGGTCTCTCTGCTGTTAAAGCCCCTGTTTTTATAGGTTTGATATTTTTTGTCAAAATTATTTTATAGGAATGTTTCTATTTATACAATTTGCAATGAATTATGCAAAAATCTGAGAAAGAATTGAGATATTGTCTCAAACAAAATTGCTTGAATCTCATTTTGACCATTTCTTAATATGCCCAGAAATGTTTTTCGTCCCTTTAAGTACACTAAACATTGAAATTAAGCATATGTTTTAAGAAATAATTGAGTCATAATTTGACTATAAAATGAAAAAATTTGAATTCTGCTTATTTAAAGTACAAATTTACCACTTTCCTCGAACATTTAAACAAAGGCAACTTTTATCTGAAATTTTTTATAAAATTACGGTACATCAATAATTTTAAAGTGTGAGATCTGAGCTATTTTTCATTTTATTTTGTTTTAAGTTATATACCAACTACATTTATATAGAGCCTTACTAGTGTATATTTTCACTTTTTTGACGTAATTACGTTTACTTCAAATTAGCAAGCATTCTATGCAAATACGCTCTAAAACTGACAAATCTGTAAGGGCCAAATAGATTTCGACACTCTATTTTCAGTAAACTACTGAATCATTTTTTGTTTTTATAAATGCTTGTAGGTGTAACATAATGGTTTAATTTCTTTTGTTGTTGGTAAATTAGAGCAAAATATGCGACAGGTTGTAGCACATGAGATGTTTACAATAATTTTTTTTTCTGTTTTTTATTCTCTCTATTTAATATTTTTTTTGTCCATTTTTATTTTATATACTACCACTGTTAATTAATGCCTGTTTTTTTTGTAATTTTTATTGCTGCTTTTTACAATTACATATTAATATCCTTCCCTTTAACAAAGTTAAGAAATGAAGTACTATGCATATTAAAATGCTTGCTGTGGATGCATCATGTTTGTTTTATTACACTTAGTTTATTTTTCCGTTTTTTTAAAGTTTTACTTCCCTAGGATATTCTTACTTCTATTTGTTTTATGCATTTCTTTATTTACATACATATTGTAGATGTAGATTGAAAATATTATTTATGATTTGCTGAAAGTTTTGAGCCAGTTGGTTTGAATAACTATACATCAAAATTTTTTTTTTATATCCTTATATTGTATTTCCTTACTGAACTCATTTGATTTAAAACTAAAATATTTTGCAATGAAATAATATTCAAATTTCATAAAATAATCGCTAAAATTTTATCATATTAAATTTGTGCTACTGTGTGATAGTTTCTACAGTTAATTTATTTAAAAAAAAAATAGATTGATTTTTATTTTGGATTTTAGTAAGTTTTTTATTTTTTGATGAAGAACTGTAACATTCTAGAGTCAGCATTTTAAGTTTTTTCAGCTTTTTTGATGCACAAATGTAATAAAGAATATTATTTTTTGGCTACAAGAAAAAGTATGAAGTCTTTTAATTAAATATTAAGCAATGCACAGTCTATTTTAAAATGTTATTTCCCATCAATTCATCTCAAACTTTTTGTTTTTCTTAGTGTATACACTTTTAATTAAGTGTAAATAATAATATTGAAATATTGCAAAAAATTGAATCTCCTAGTTCTTTCTTGTTAAAATAAATAAAAACAATATATTCTATAATGTTTCAGAACCTAGAAAAGATGGCAGCTATTTTTTGAAAAATCAGTTCTTAGAAGCAATTATTAATGCAGAAGGATGTGTTTCTTCTCTTATATTATCAGAGTGTCGCAAAGAAGCAATTGCTGCAGGCTGTGTGGGCAATAGATTTGTCTTATTTGATGATATTCCTCTTTATTGGGATGCATGGGATGTAATGGATTATCATGTTGAAACTGAAAGGAATGCCATAAGAGAGGTACTCTGTTATATTGATTAAATGTGCTGTTACTAATTTTTTTAAAATAGGTAATGTCACAATTTCCTGTTTATAATCTACGGATCACCTACTAAAAAACATAACAATCTTCACTGTGGATAATCCAATGAAGTTATTTTTATTGAGAATAGAGAAACAAATTATGTATGGGGAATTAACATAATATTATGATTTGCACTTAATATTATATGCATAATATATATTAATATATATAGAGATTGTATATGCACTTAATATTATATCTGCACTTAATATTATAATTTGATGCAGCTTATGAATTTAGTTGTACTATGCCCGTTTCCAAGAGAAAATTTAAGAATTCCACTGCAACCAAGGCAACACATATCATGGTTCTATGGAGAAAGATATTAGTAAGTCAATGGGTTAAATAATGTAACCTGTGTTAAATAATCTCTAAAATTAAATATACTGCTATAACAGAACTGATTGGTTACAAAACTAACGTGTATTAAGTCCAAAATTAAGTTTAGTATCCTAGAAAATATAAAAATTAAAACCCAGAATATTTATCATTTCGAATAGAATTAGGCGACTAGGGGCGATATAATGATAAGCTACAGATTGAAACTGTTTAAGGGAGTGTTTCTGGTGAAAAAAAATCTTTCATGCTTTGGTGTATTGCTCTGTTTTCTAGTGTAAACTCCATAAGTTAGTAAATTTCTGGTCTGAAAACAATTCTAAGAACATAGTTTGAAGAAAAACTGTCACCTTATTACATGGCTCATCATTTTATGGTCTTAAACCTTTCAATTATATAAATAGTGTGAAAGAGGGCAGCTTTTTCATGCATTTTTCTTAAAAACAAAGTGGTTGAAAAAGTAAAATGAAAATTGTTTTTTGTTTTGAAACTGTAAACACTTACTTACTCTTGGAAAACTATTCAACATATCAATCAGACTTTTTTTAAAATAAGCCTTTTTTTTTAAAAAAATATCTAGTTACATCAATTTATTTATAAGTGGTAAAACAGTGCATATTTCCCATTTTTTTAATACTAACAAGAAAATATTACAATGTTAAAGGGTTATTTATACTAAAATAAAATTGTTGATTAAAATGACAGAATAAATTTTTATAATCTTCTCAGTTACCTGGCAATGAAAAGGAGTTTGATAAAATTATGCTATTTGACAAAATTTCCCTTTAACATTGTAAAGTGTTTTCATGTCAAGTAATTTCTGCAATTTTTATTTTAAGTATTGTTCGATTTCATTGACAGATTTTGCATACGCACAAACAGTTCAATTATTGAAGTCTGTAATGAATGTTATGAAAAGTTTTAAATGTCAAAAAGTTCGTAAAAGAAGAAAAAAAAATTAAGTAAATTCTTTTTTAATTATTTTTTTTTCTCTTTTCAGCATCAGTTTATGTGTTAGTATTTTATGTGTTAGATTTCCTCGGAATTTCTTTTCTATGTTTTATTTATTTTTAAAAATTATCTGCATTGATTTAGTGATTGTTTGATTATCTTTGAAATAATTTTAAAATAACCGTTTTTTATTTAAAGGTTGTAGAACCCCTTAAAATAATTGAACAAGGTCCTTTAAGAGCTTCCCTTTCTTTTCGTGTCAAGATTGGCAATAATAGTGAAATGAAGCAAAAGATATCAATTGATGCTGTTCATCCTTACTTGCTGTTTGAAAGCACAATTGTTTGGGAAGAAAATCATAAGTTTCTAAAGGTATGGTTTATTATATTTTCTCTTATGTTAAAGCATCACCTTCTAGATTACCCTCACATTTTTTATTTATAATTTGTTGCAACATGTTAATTTTTTTGTTGTACAATTTATTGATTTTTAATTTGCTGTTGTTGAGGATGTTTTAAATTCATGCAAGAAATAATTTCAACAGAAAATGTCCTGGTTTTTAATTAAAAATGTTAAAATTTATAGTAGCATATCAGATAATGAGATTGTGTATACTGTATCTTACATTTTTTCTCTAAATTTTAAACAAATGTTTTGCTCAAATGAAGCTGCATTTTGTATAACACTTAATATTTCCTGCTACAAAGCATGTGTGATCATGTTCTTATTGGCATGACTTTTAAAAATAATATAAATAAACTAGTGGGTTGCGCCCCTTGCTCGCTAACACTCGCCAACCCCCGAAAATTGCTACCCAATCTTATAAGGTTTGCTCCGCAAACCAAGCTCGCTTCACTCGCTAACAACTTAGGTACATTGCAAGTACACAAAATTCTAAGAATTCAAAACAATCATTCAAATCCATATAACAACTTTTTTTTAAAAAACAAAATTACATCTTTTTATCAAATACTAAGTCATTAAAATAAATTTGAATTCAAATAAATGACATGTAATTCATTAAACCTATTAGAAATGTGCTATAGTATAAAATCTTAAAGCGTAACAGCGCGACTGAGACTCATTTTTCAATGAATAACTAATAACAATAATAAAGCAAATAAATTCGTGATATAAATCAAAAATCGTCAAATAAATTCGTGAAAAAAAGCGCTTTCGACAAAATACTAAAATAGAGATCTATCGACAAAGACTACTCACTTCTGCCTAGCTTAA